>NW_026461276.1:0-4330 GCF_021730395.1 Mercenaria mercenaria | reverse complement strand
GTTTATAGTTGCTGGTTTGTCTTTCTGTTACTTTTATCTATAATAACAAGAAATTGTTACCCTCTGACGTAACAATATAAATTCAAATAATTGAAAATATGAACCAAGGAATCTTTGTCTTATGAAGAAAAGGGTTAGGTTTCATCAAAGAATTTATTAACTTCTGATTTATGTTTTTTTCCTTCCACGAGGTAAGCTGTGAAATCCCAGAGATTTGTTTGTTGTCATTACGTATTTTACAAGGCATAGGTTACGCATGTATTGCTTAAAATAAAAGGAGCAAATGCACGTCGTTGTTTAATTGATCTTGAAATGTGAACATAAATCTGAATAAAGAAAGCAATTTGTTTGAATAGAAACTATTGAGTGCTTAAGTAACATTTGAACCCAACCTCTAAACCTGGGGATGAAACAGAACATTGAAAGGCAAAGGTCGATCCAATTCCATTCTCATCTATCAAATGCTATAGCTTGATCAAGCAGTATTATTATCCCATTTTGGTTTCTAGGCTGGCGATTTATTCGCCAGACTATTATAACCATAAATCAAGATTCCACAAAGTTCAACAAAAGTTCAAAGGTGCTGAAACTGACAACACAAAATATAATTTCATGCGCAATTCAAATAGTTCGCCACGTTTATCAGTTTTGCCATAGAGTTGTATAAAGATTGTTAAACTTACCTGTTTCAATAAATCTATTTGCTTTAACATGTTATAATAATGTTTTATTTTTCTAACGGTAAATACTTTAAAGATAATATTAGAAAATATTACATAATGATGGTAAATTAATTCGCCCCTATGAATGAAATGTCTGTACGAATGGAACTTCACTGTTGACCGTTTCGTTATAGATTATGACCCCGGTCTGTAAATAGACAATTAAACAAACGCTGGTTCCGAGAAACAATTGTCGATATGAGTTATACTGCGCATTATTCGACGACCTGACACATCATGGAAAATAAGAAATATGAAATATCAATTAAAATGAACTTATAGTGATATGAGTTATGTCAGGTCTTATATTTAGGGCTAAAGTTATAAGAATCTATTCTTTCAGATCATTTGCTATTAAAGGTACTACGGTATCAGTGAGACGGAAGTCTGGCTGTCAGCAAAATTACCAGACTCCTTTCCCCATATTGAGGAATGGGTACGTTTGGGCGTGTTTTACGTTCCCAACTACCAACGCTTTTAAGCGGCTTAACATTGCTCACTGATTATCTTATCAAGGCTTATCGCTTTCCATGCGATTAATAGCATATTCCGTATGCTCCCGAGACGTTACGCACGTCAAAAATGGTAATTTCAACCATATGATCTGTAAAGCGTTCCACTTCACTTGTATGTTATACCATAAACACATTATAAATGACTACATTAAAACAATTTTATACATTTAGCCTTACTCCATGATCAAAAGAAATATACCCATTAACCATGATAACTATAAAGATTACATGTTTCTAAGAGTAGGCTGTTTCAAATAGTTAGCTTGCTGCACAATAACTTTGTATTTTATTACAATAAACATTTCCGTTTGTCTGCTGAATAATGTGCCACACTCCCAATCATTATATGACACATTAGTTAGAAAACGATTATGTTATTTACTCCCCTGCGAAAATGTACATCATTCATTCATATCTTTATTGATAAATATTGAATCTGCCTACATGTCAAAACTGTTTTGTTAATTACCCCGACTTGGTTGACGGATAACATAATATCTATGCATTGACGCAAATGTTTCATAAAAACGTTTTATAATTGTTTATTACTTGCTATATCTTTCTCTTTCGGCGTTAAATTACTTCCCTAATGATTATTTTATTCTTATTGAATTTAAGTTAATTTAGTATAAATACTTTGTCAAACTTCCTTAATGACGTACCAAAATTTAAGTTTTTTATCAAAAAGTTTCAGAATAAAACCTTAACATGCCAACAATATTCCTAATTTACTTCTCTTTGAACTTGCAATTTCTATAAATAAATCTACCTGTTTCCGAATAGCCACATTGGTTTAACAGATAATATTTGAATAGCCGGGACGTAATCGCTGTGTGGAATTGCCACAGTAACGTGAGAAGAAACAAATGACCACTTCCTACAAGTTGTATACCTAAAGAGCGTACATGCTATATATATATTTTTGGCTATTTCTATACTAAATTCATTTTAGAAACATTCTGGCGAATGCTGAAAGATATATTGTAAAAAGTGCTTTGTCACCATTTTGTTTAAAGGGTGGGGGGGGGGGGGGGGGGGGGGGGCGTAGATATAAGCGATTTTAGTTGAGTCGGCTAAACGCTGTCAAGCGTTTGACGAGTCCTTGCTATCGCACGATTTCTCATTCTTAAATGGCCTCACAACACAGCGAAGTGATGTAGTTCCATTGGATTGTCTCTAATTTCAAAGAGTTCATTGATCGAATGAAGTTCATTTATGTCAATGCTATTTGCTATGACCAATATACGATGTAATCTGTCATATTTATGACTTGTAATTGTGCAATACTCGAATAAAGCCACGTATTTTCTTCCGCGGTAACTCATTAAGCATAAACACGCATAACGATTCTGCGGGATTTGGTAAATACATTTGCGCATATGATTATGGTGACGAATTTTATGCCCTTTTGTCACAAAATAGCAAATATGATGTTCACAAATTCAAATAAAAACTGCATATTTACTTTTTAGCCAAATTATCCATTTGTTACCATGTCCGTTTCAAAAAATAATCTTTAAAAATCATTGCGCAAATAACAAATTGATTGTGCTGTGCATTTTATGAATTGCGCAGACTTACAAAGCTTGCGTAACATCCAGCGAAAGACAAAACATAGTTCCAGAACATACTGCTAGTATTTTATTGAGTGGGTACCTCTGAAAGCATTGGAATGTCTCTTATCAAAGAGTTTACCACATCGATGAAATTAAATTATGACAGCTTCATTTTAAATGACCCGAATAAGATATGTGCAGTACGTTAATTCTTCCGCGAGACTTCGCGGATGAATCCTAACTACATTCTGGACACTTCTCGGCGAACACGCGGTGACTGTTTATAACAATGCTTCTACGACTTTGCGTGGGCAGTAAACGGATAAATTATCGGAAGAGCTCTTACTGGTTTGTTTAGTTTAGTTCTACTGATATTAAAATGATATTAATTCTTATTTTTCGAGAAATAACAATCGCGCGAAACATTAAATTGTATTTTCTTGTAGTTTTTGAAATCGAAAGTAGATCGTCTATGTTTGGCTGCTTTGACGAAACGAAACAACTTTTTTATGAAAAGATTTAAATAAGAGGTAATTTAACCGTGAACTTCAATGTCAGATACTGCCAATTGCTGCTAAATGTCTTCGTATCATCACAATTTGTAAAATATATTGTTGAAACTGGAGAAAAGTGTAATCGTATCCGGATATAATATTTTGGGTAAATATCGAGCTGTGTTATGAAATTTTAACATTCAAGTAACATACATGATAGATATTATCCAAAGTATGACTGTCACTTCATCTTTTTACTTTCAGATCATGCCTCAGGACTAGAATACGAGTCTGACATAGATTATATGTAGGTGTAATAAAAATAAATTCTAGAATCATTTCTGTTACAATAATATAGATCGTAACCTTTCTGGAATTTTGACTGGTTTGGATAATTTGCTTACGATTCAGGTTAGCAAAAAAATGAAACCGTCACCCATTCTGCTTTTCATGATGACACATGGCTTGATTTTTGCAGTCAGTAAGCGGATAAATTATCCGAGAAAGGCTCTTACTGATTTGTTTAATTACAACTGATTTTAAAAATGATTTTATTCTATTTTTCGAGAAATAAACAAATCGGCGAAACATTAAATTGTATTTTCTTGTAGTTTTTGAAATCGAAAGTAGATCGTCTATGTTAGAGTGTTTTGACGAAACGAAACAATTTTTTTTATGAAATGATCTAAATAATTTCCCCGTAAACTTCAATGTCAGATACTGCCAATTGCTGCTAAGCTGTCTTCATATCATCACAATTTGTAAAACATATTGTTGAAACTGGAGATTTTGGCAGTATAAAAGAAAGTGTAATCATATCCGGATATAATATTTTGGGTAAATATCGAGCTGTGTTATGAAATTTAACCATTAAAGTAACAGACATGATAGATATTATTGTAACAGAAATGATTCTAGATTATTTTTATAATACATACATAGAATCAATATCAGACTTATATTCTAGTGCTGAGGCATGACCTGAAAGTAAAATATGAAGTGACAGTCATTCATACTTTGAATATTGTAATACTAAAAAGAAT
>NW_026461275.1:0-3162 GCF_021730395.1 Mercenaria mercenaria | reverse complement strand
AATAGATATACAATTCCAGTCAACAGCAGAAATACAATTTCCTAGTGACAGACGCAAGTCCTGTCAAATTCAAATAAAACGCATTCGTCTGGTCGTTTAAAGTTTGACATTAAGAGCACTATGATGGCTCTAAGTTGCTCATCTGAGTTTCAGAGATTAGATAGGTTAAGAGGTGTATAACGGCTATAATATGCTTAAAGTGGCAACGAAATATATCCAGAAAAGGAATGAAAACGTTTGGGGAGCCAGGTAGGGAGGTGTGACCGGGTGAGGGTACAATTCTTCACATGCTGATGATAAAAATTGATGGAAAATATTTAAAAATAAATGAAAAATAAATGTTGGGTGGAGTGGGTGTATGATCGAGACTGTTGGTTGACTGGGTGGAGGAGCGAGTTTGGGAAAGGATAAAGTTTGCATGTTGGTAAATATTCATGGAAGATTCAAAACAGCAAAAAGTAAATAATTGTGGGGTGGGCATAGAGAGATGGTGGGGGTAACCAGGTCAGTGGTGACGAAGGGGTTTGGGTACCAATCTTCACATCTTAAAAATAAATTTTTCCTGCATAATTCAGTGTAAAATAAGAGACCCTCGAGCTAGGCATATAGTGATCTTAAAGTCATAATTTGAACAATATTTGCAGAGAACCACTAGAGCATGCCACATACTATATATCGAAGATCTGGGCCGTATGGCTTGAGACATTAGAGAGTTTCAGATTTCAACCTTCGCCTTCCCTTTCAACGTCTCTTGCGAAGCTAACGTATGTAGTTGAAGTTCGATTAAAATTTCTTGAGATTTCAAATTTTAGAATGAACCTTACTTTATTTCATCCGCCCATTCAATTTATCCGTAATTATGATCGTTTTTTTTTTCGTGCATTTTGAAATCAATTGTCTGAAAGGGCGGGGCTTTTACAAGAGGTTTTAACAAGAGATCACAGAGTGATCTTGGCGCCCACCATTGAGCCATTTTTGATTGTTCCAAATTTCAAAACTAGCTCCATGTAAAACTCAAGGTCAAACTTCATTTCAGTACAAATCACTTTGAAAGTGGTCCATGCCTGTGGTCAAAATTTCATGCCGTTAATTCCCAGTCAAAATTACTACTTTAGATTTTCGCAGTAGAGAACTGTGGCAAGTCTATATTTGCATGTAGTTTTCGTGCGGCTATCGGTGTGTAACACGTATTCGCATTGACCGTTAATTATAGGCTATAGCATTTATTTTTATTCATCGGTATTTAACAAGTTAGAACAGTTAAAGACCCACCATCCTCCCACATGAACTTTGTGCAAATAATTCTGGTAATCTGGTATCATACAACTATTCTACAAGATGTCAGGTGGACAAGCTCAGTCCGGTTTTCATAACTTCATCTGCAAACTTACTCAGTCATTCTCTTCTCAGTATAGTTTTATAAAAAATAGAATAATAACTATCTACATTAATTGAATAATATATCTAGTAATACATTGTCTTAGCCTTATATCTGTTACTGTCAGACTGTAATTAGACACTTGTTATTTCTCATTTCTTCATACAAAAATGTATAATTACAATTATGGAACAATCTGACTGAAGACTTTGATCTTCTAAACGAAGATCTGAGAATGACCCATTCTTAATCGTCTTCTGTATATTTTTGATTTCCAGAATTGCTACTTTTAATTTCGCAATTCTATTTTTTTTTATTTTAACCAATCAGACGACTTGTTTGAATGTCAAAGATTAAGAAAAATGTGTAGGCTGTCCGGGACTCGAATCCGGGACCAGTCGCTTACAGAGCAAGTGCTCTACCGACAGAGCTAACGCTTTACCGACAGAGCTAACCGGCTGACACTTTTGACACAGATTTTTTATTCTTACAAAATGTTGTAAGTAAGTAAAAATGTGTAGGCTGTCAGGGACTCGAATCCGGGACCAGTCGCTTACAGATTTTTTATTCTTACAAAATGATGTAAATAAGCCTTCTGCCTGGCTAACGGAATGGTCGTCAGAACGAGGCTATCAATAGCACGTCTTCAGATCCTAAGTATAGCGTAACAGGAGATTTCAGGAGATGTACTTTAGTCAGACAGCATTATGGAAATACAACAGGTTACAGTTAGTTAGTGGTGTGTCTTTAAGGTAACTTGACAATAGCCACTACTGACCTTGACATTTTAAAGGGATAAGTACAAATATATATAACACTCAAAGTTAGAATTGAAGCTCAAACAAGAGATGGCACTATTAGTGACAAACGCCCCCGATGTTTGTCCAAGAATGCTACAGTTCGATGCGCAAAATATGCCAGAATAGTTAATGTATGACTAATTTTTCGACAGGAGAAAAAATTTCTCCGAAGGTAACCTTGACCTTAGAGCTAGGGTCTGGGTCTTGAACATGACACACTAACTCATCATAGGGAAAATTGTGACAAATAATGTTTGATGATGGCAGAGTTATTGACTGGACAAGAAACATAAATTTTAGTTTTTTAATTTGAATTTGACTTTGACTTTGAAACTAGAGATTTTGGACTTGCGTCTGACACGTCATTTTAATATAGGGAACCTTTATGCCATGTAATTTTAAAATGTCTTCATCGGAATAGGTATGGAACTGACAAGAAACACACCATGCAAACTGTTAACCTCTAAATGTGACATCGATCGTGGAGCTAGTGGTCTGGTTGTTATGCACGACACGTTTTCTTGTTATCGGGGAATATTTCTGCTAATTAATTTCGAAATTTCTTGATTAATTACAGAGTTACGAACCGGATATGAAACAGACCCTTTTAACCTTTCACTTGACTTCTAAGTGTAAACTTGATCTTAGAGCTAGGGGTCTGGGTCTTGCGCGTAATCATTTTGTGGGGTCGAATCTACGTTACTTTTTTTTCATGTTTTGTCTTTGTGTGTGTGTGTGTGTGTGTGTGTGTGTGTGTGTGTTTCTTTTCGTTTTCATTTTCATTCCCATATTTTTGTTTCTTTCTTTGATGGTTTGTATTTGTATGTATGCCTTTATATAAAACAACAGTATGTTTATTATTTGCAAGGCATAAATGCATGCATTTAGTCAATATCATCTTTGATATAATGCTAAACTTTTCTGATCTGCCATATCGGCTCAAGATACTTCTCTGCTGTGTTGTCTCATAGTTCATGAAGGAAT
>NW_026461274.1:0-10359 GCF_021730395.1 Mercenaria mercenaria | reverse complement strand
ACTACACGAGTACAAAATGTAAAATAAGTTTGGCCTAATATAACATACAGGAAGTAAAATATAATGGGGTTGAATTTAGACCACATTTATTTTCTGTTTAAATAACTCTTTTATTTCCTTGTTTTGTAATCCTTTACATAGATAAAACAACTGTTAAAGACATTAGAAATGACACAAAATGTACACAATACCAATAAATACATTAATAATTATCCATGAAACAAGAAAATTTCAAACTAAAAATAACACAGACCGGAAACCAAATGCTAAATAAAAACAACTAAAAATAACACAGACCGGGAAACCAAATGCTAAATATAACAAATATAATAAGGTCGGTTATTTACAAATCTATCCCTCTTTTTATTAAAAAACAAGTAATATCTCCCTTTGATAATTGAAATTCATACAAATTATTTTAATAATTTTGGGAAGAATAAAAATTACTTTGGGAGTTGTTATTATTTAGAAACAAAAAGTAATTGAATAAATTATAACACATAAAAATAAAATTATGATAATTTCAAAACCATAACACTATTATAATAAAGAATATACACTATATATAACCGGTTTCAACTTTTATATCATTGAGACGAGTTCTGTTATGCTTAGTTCCGGAAGTCAATCTGACGTTTCCTTGTCTGTTTAAAGGTAGCTTGCAGTATGGTTTGTGTACTGGATCGCCTTGTCTGTTAAGGTAACTTGACAGGGAAAACCAAGATGGCGTCACGAAATTAGGGTTGGTCACATTATTTACTCTTATAGACTATATGCTGCTACAGAGGTCTAAAGATGCATTTTAATCATTCAACACACACATAAACACTTGTAAAAATGCATTTAATTTATAAAAATATAAAATCAAATGTTCTGAAACTCACCATGAAATCTAGTCAATTTTTGTGCGTATTTTGCGGAAAAGTTATGTATCCAAACTGAAAATAATTTATATCCTCATATGTTTAGATGTGTTCTTCAGGTGCTCCACCTATGAACAAAATAACTTATCCACTGAGTTTTATGCTGTTTGCTCTGGAATTTCATCAGTAAATTATAAATTTCTATATTTTACACCCGAAAATGTTGAAAACCTGCTGGCAGTATGAGGGACGTTAAAAAAATTCAAAGTACAATGTAAGTTTACTTTGTCCTTATTTCTGAGACTTTACATCCTCACATATTAAGAGTTTTGAGTGATGTGTTCATTTCGTAGTAATTCTACATTGTTTCCATTTAAATTTTTATAAAACATTTACAATCTTTTCAATCTGTGTCAGTTCAAATGTGTTTGCTACTGTTTGAATAACCCTCAATGTCAAAACTTTACTGACTTGCATGGAAATCTCATGGAAAGCATGTATCTTAGGCCATACTAAATTAATATATGTTTAATGTAATTGATAAAGTACATATTCTTGATTTTCTGTTGCTTCCCAAAAATATAGAGACAGTTTAGATAAGGATTTCTTCATTTGAACATGAAGAGTCATAAAAAAATAATGTAATATACCAAAATCAGCTATTTTTTGGTTTATTTTCCATTCATAGGACTGGGTGGTTTTACAAAAAACATATTTTTGAAATTGCATAGCCCCTTTGTTACTGAATTTATTTCAAAAAAATATTAAAATTTTATAATTTATGATGAAATTCCAGGAAAACAGCAAAAAACCAAAGGGGGATAAATTCTTTTTTTCATAGGTGGAGCATTAAGGAAATTTTCAAACATATGAATTAAATTTTTTCATTTTGGATACATAACTTTTCCGCAAAATGCGCACAAAATTGACTCCCTTTTCATGGTGATTTTTCAAAACATTTGATTTTTTTATTTTAAAAAATTAAATGCTTTTTACAATTGTTTTGTGTTGATTTTGAAAAAATGCATCTTAGCCTCTGTAGCGCTTTTTCTTAAGGTAATAAGTGACCAACCCCAATTTCTGACGCCATTTTGGTTGTTCATGTAAAGTTCCCTTAACGGTTACACCCTGCTGTTAGATTTTTAGGGTTGTGCACATAAAGAATTTTTCCTCAATGTTGAAATAGCCTGAATTGCCTTACTTTTTTTTTTGTCTCTAGTTTCGAATTTTTTCGGGGGAAAGAACAATGGGTTGAAGGTGTTTTGCTGAAAAACCCGGGCGGTTTGATGTTTAGGAAAAACCAGCTGTATGGTGACACAGATGAGGTCTTTAGGAAAGATTGGTTCCCCCCGGGTGGGGTGTGCAAATAAATTCTCCCTGGCGCGGGGTTAAAATAAATGTACAGAACAGGGCCTTTTGCTTTTTTTTAACAATATTAAAAAAAATTTTAAACAAGTTTTAAGTAAAACAACTGAAATTATAAACCCGTTGAGTTCCCATAGGCTATGCATGATTAAATTATTTTTTTAGTTTTCTTTTTACCCCCCCCATTTTATACATAATCATAAATGTTTTTTCCTTTTTTGTAACTTTTAATGAAAAATAAACAAAAAAACCCAAAAAATGTTTTGTTTTGTCTTGATATTGTATGTTATTATATTTAAAACCCCCATTTATATTAAATCACTGTCCTTTTGGTTCATCCGATTTTTAATTTGATGTAACTATCCCCCAAAAAGCGAAAATGTTACTTTGTAGATGCCGATTCGTCATGGGGATGAATCAATCCTGCCCCTTTTTTTTTGAAAAATTTTTAAATTTTTTTCTTATACATAGATTTTTAATGATCAGTGTCAAAGTCCTCTGTTATATTTAATTATCAAATACTCAAAAATTTCCCAAAGAATTGTATGAATTCAGATTCCCCACCTAAATTAAAAGTGTAGGGGTTTTTAAAATCGGTTTATTTGGTTCACCTGGGGCCTACCCCCCGTTAATAAATTTTAAAATATCTATTTATACTTTCCGGTTTTTTTAATTTAAACACACCACTAAAAACCCACTCTTGTGCAAATTTAATTTTTTTTGGGTTTGTTTTTATAAAAATTTTTATAATCTACAAAAATTTCCCAGGTTTTAATTTTAAAATGCATTTAAAAGTTCGGGACCGGTCAATTTTCATAGTTGAATTCCGGCCCACGACGGTTAAAATATTTTTTATTTTTACGTAATAAAAAAGGTGTTATTATAGTATTAAAACAGAAACCTTCATGTCCCACTTCCTCTAGCCTTTCTTCTATTTTCCTGTTTTTTTTTTTTAAGTTGAAGAATTATTTCGCTAAATCATAAGTCTTTTTGTTGTGGCAACTTCAGAAGCGATAGTGTCAACTTATTCTTTGTTCAGCTAATTGTTTTTCTTTTTTTAAGAAAACTTTTTTATTTTGTAATTTTTTTGGGGTATTGTGGTTTTTTCCCGCATTAGGGGTTATTGCTTTAGTATTAGCGTAATTATTGAGTATTACGTGATTGTTTCTCCTTGTTTGGGTTTATTTTCAACTACAGAGTCCAAATCATTATTATTTTTTTATTTTATCATTAAATTTATCTTAAATGTTCTTTAAATTCATTAATTCTTTTTGTAAAAACCCTTTTAAGTTTTTTAACTTTCTTTTTTTATATTTGATGTGCATCGACTTTATTAATCATGTTTACAAGTTGTTTTCTAAAATTTTTCTAGCTATTTTTAAAATTATGTTAATTGCTTCAGTTTAGCAGTAATTAACTTCCCCTTTTTTAAATGTTTTTCAACTACAAAGTCCAGTTCATTTTTTTTTCTTCAACTTTAGCTTTAAAAAATTCATTAATTCATCTTGTAATTTTTTTGTAATTTTATTTAAAGTCTGCATACTTTAAATTATGACGGTTGTAAAATACAAATTCCATTTCGAATTTTTTTTTTAAAGTCATCTATTTTAGAATTAGTTTTTTTTAAATTATCTAATGCTGGTCTGATCATCACCTCTTTGTGAAGCTGCCTTTTCCAATTCAGATTTTATTCGCAAGTTTATTTGAAAATAATCAAAAAAAATTTTTTTATTTTTATTTTCAGTTTCAGTATTTAGTTTATTTATTTTTTTTGATTTCTAACTGATAAATTTTGTAATTTTTCTCAGCTTCATTAATTTGTTTTATTTCTTATTTTTAAATCTACTATTTTTTAATTCTTAAATTTGGGGTGAATAAAATGTTTAAATTTTAACTCGAAAAATTCTTTTATGTTGTCATCTGTCAAATAGATTTCTCTTAAAGTTCTTAATAGAAAACCATAGTTTTCATTTCTTCTTAAATTTTACCTTGTATTGTTTAAATTTAAATAAAAATTTTTTTTTTAAATTTTTTTGTTAATTCTTCAAATTCTTTTTTCTACTTCTAGTGTTTGTTTTATAGATTTGTACTTCAAGATTATTTTATTATTACACTTTGAATTTTTTTTAAACAAATGCTTGAAACTGCATCGTTGGGTTTTTTGGGGATTTCCTGGGTTTGGTTATTTCATTACCTCCCATATTAATGCTCTGTCATTGTGTTATAAAGTTCCTTTTTTGTGAAAAATTTGATTCCATGTCCTTTCAAAGCTTTTTGATTGTTTTTGTAGCAAAATCCTTAATCAATATAAAATTTAACTTTACTTATCTGTCAGGTTCATTATTTTTTTTTCGCATTAAAAACCCCCTTATAAATTATTTTTTCCCCAGTAAAGTTTTTTTTAAAAAACTTTTTGGGTTTTGTCAATATATAAGAAATCATTTTTTGATTTGTTGCATTACAAAAGTTCACGATCTATATTTTGTTCATACAAATCCCATTATTTTCCCTTTTACCCGGACTTTAAAAAAAAATTTTGTGAACTTTTTAAACCCATTCCTTTGGGGTTTTTTTAGTAAAAACGACTTAAAAAAATTTTAAAACAACAGTTTTTTTTGGCGTCCTTGAATAAGTATTTTGTTTTTTTATTTTTAACCTTTTTTTTTTCAATACAAAAAACATCAATATTCTACTTTTTGTTTTTTGATTCAAGGTTTCACAAGGTTCAATTTTTGGGCGGGGTCGTGAATATTCAGTTTTTATTTGGATTAATTTAATCTTTTTTGCAATTTGGTTTAAGTTGTTTAAATTTAAAACTTTATATTTAAAATTGTTTGGTTTTTTTGCATATAATATAATTTTTCATAATATAAAGAGGTTTTCGAAGTATTGCATTAAGTATTTGTTTTTCCAGATCCCGACGATCCCCTTTAACATTCTAAAACATGAATCTGGCATAAAAGGGTAAATTGTTTAAAGTTATGGATTTATTTTTTTGTATCATAAATTTTGGGAATTTCCATTTATATAATATTACATTTTTTACAATATCTTTAAATTTTCTTGCATTATTTTAATTTTTTACATTATCTTACATTATTATAAAAAATGCAATCAAAACTTAATGAAAAGTAAAAGAAAAAAATTGTTTGGGCAAAAGATAGAAACTTAGAGAAGAAATAATGAGAGAAAAAAAAAGAAAAGCCAAATCGGGATATGTTACTGAAATTTATAAACCAATTATGAAAAAAGAAATCAAAAAGAACAATTACAAGTCAGTTAAAGCTTACCTGGAATAAAACAAAAATTAGCGTTATTTTGGGGTGAAATGAAAGAATACAAAAATACCGGGTGTACCACAGCTATTCCAAGAACCAATACCCAATTCAGAGTCTCCCGGATGAAGACCCGTTGAGGGAATTTTAAAAATGGGGGAAAAAATTTAAAAAGATTTGAATGCGGTTTGGATACTGAGTTTTAAAAGAATATGGATATTCCAAACCGTTGAAATGTTTGATTTTTTACGCAGATGAATTAATCCTAAAAAAAATATATAAAACACAGTCCAAAATACAATAGGTAATGTTACTCAAAATTTTGAAGCTAAACGGTTGATAGCTAGCAAATAAAAATCAAAGATCCATATAAACGAAAATAACAAAAAATTTTAAAAAATAAAAAAACGAACTGTAAAGTACAAAAAACGGTTGATAAATACTTTTAATTTGTCCTTATTTAGTGGACAAGGAAATTAAAAAAACATAACCCCTATAAAGTTTCACCCAAAAAGGGCAATAGGAAAATTTTAATTATTAAATTTAAAAAAAACTTTATGGTCAAAACAAATTAATTGCTAAGGATAGAATAACTGGAAAAGAAGTAATTAACACTAAAGTAGATGATATTTAATTGATTTTTATTAATAAAAGAAAAACAATAAGAAAAAAAAAAAAATTCAATTCATTCAATAAAAATATTTAAGAATTAACAGAAAAGTAGGGTTACCTATCAATAAAAAATCTATGAATTTTAAAAAAGTAATTTGGGGGCAAGGTTATGACGTTTGTCCATGTAATCCAAAAGAATTGGTTTAAAGACTTGGAGTTAATTTTTGGTTTAATTTTAAGCTGGGAAAAAATAATAAGAACTAAAAAAGAGGGATTAGAATAATTTATGAACTATTAAAATGAAGTCTCTTTTACCGAACAAAATGAAAAAGTTATATAAAATTATTTTCTTGAATTTAATTTTTTAAATTAAAAAGATATGTTTGATAATTTTATAAATGGAACAAAAAAAGTATTAAGTTCGAAAAGTTAAATAATAAAATAAACCCAGTGTTTTTTCAATCAGATTTAGTCGTTCTTTAATTTTGATAAAAAAAATTTTTGTGTTGGTTTGGTAGTATTAACACTTGACCTACTTTGGCTAAAATTTGTGATGAATATGACAATAAAAAGAAATTTGTTATCAAAGGTAAAGAAAGGAAAAATTTTCAATTTTCAAAGGGTTTTTACGTTACAAGTATTAATAATTTTTTAGGGAAACATTAATAAAAAATGGGATTATGGATTTGATAAAAAAAAATTGCTCCCCTAAGTTTGGAATTTTATTTAAGTAGTTTTAAAATTTTGATTTTAAATTTCAGATAATTTTAAGTTGGATTTTTGGAAAAATCAAATTTTCATACTTGGGTTGGTTTTAGAAAAAAAAATTTTGACAAAAGAATTGGGGGAAATAAAAAACCCCCAAAAACTAACTCTGTGGGTACAAATTTCTTCATTGTGATCTATTGTAATTCACTTGTTGATGGTAATTTCAGTGATATTATCTAGCTTTTAAATATGCGATTTAACAAGAGCTTATCCATTTACAAAAAAAACAAAGAGTTGGAATTCTGAAATTAATAAAAATATTATAAATTCAATTAGAATATTATTTCAGATGTATTTGGGGAATAATTAATTTTAAAGAGGTTGAAAAGTTTTTCATAATTTTTTAAAAAAAATTTAAATTAAACTTTTGTTTTAAAACTTTTATTAAAATTTGTTTTTTTAAATTTCAAAAAGTTTATGATAAAAATAAAGGAATTTTATTTATGTTTATGCCACACAGGGGGAAATTACCGGAACAGGTTTCTTTGACACTTTAACGAAAATTTCTTTCAAGCGGGGTTGTCTTCTTAGCACAGCTGGAAAAAAACTTTGGAAACAGCAGGAAAAGCAGCCTTGAAAGTGAACAAAAAAGGTTGGAACAGAAATTGGAAATTTTTGAGCTAAAAATTTTTGAAAAAAATTTTAAAAAAAAACCTGTGGATTTTAAATTTTCCGGCAAAAGGTCATTTTTTAGAATAGGGGCAAGGGGTCAGTCCGGACCAAAGACTAAATCTTTTTTTGGTTAAACCAAAGGTTTTCATTCGGTTTAACTAAAGATTTAAAAGATTTTTAGGGTATCAAGGGTACCAAGTGCAACCGAAGGTTCCAGCTTCGCAAGTTAGTATTTTAAGTTTAGGGTAAGATTAAAGTCCACTTATAGAATAGGGTCAAGGGGTCAGGGGGGTCAGAATTGAGCTCGCACAAACAATTACTATACTACTCTTATTTTTTTTAAAGTTTAAAGTAACCATGGCAACAGAGATGTTTAAAATAGCTTATATCATGATTTTAATCGTAATTTCTTATATCAAATATTGAATAAAAGTATCTTTCTTGATAGTGTAGCTTTAAAACTTCTTATTTCTAAGGTAAGTAATATTTCCGTGTTATTTGCATTTATTTAAACAAATTTCACAGCTTAAAATACTTACAGCAGTACCCCTCATCTAACATCTTTTATGGAAAAATCGTTCTGCATGCTGCAATGATTCTCATGGATATTGTTGAATGCAAATAAAAAGCCTAAACTGTGTTCCTTAAATAGACCAGTGTCAACGCTTTTGAATTTTACATTTAGATATATAGGTCACGGGATTCGTTTCCATGGTAACATCAATTTAATTTAAGAAACCACAATTTTCTACTGAAATTTGAGCGATTTTAGAGCCTAGATTTAGTATATAAGTAACAAACTATATATGGAAACTGAACAATAGGTAATACAAATCGAACTGCCCAATTTTTTTTATAAAAATGGCCGTAATGGGTAATCTTTCACCCACCTATATTCCCAATAACATCAATTACCATCATCCATTTTCTTACATTCCGCATAACATATAACTACATAAACGAAGCAAAATATTAATTATTTCTAGAGCGAAAGATACATAAAAAATATTTCAGCAAATAATGGCAGTTTGAAAATAGTTTAAATAAATAAAATGCACAGAATTACGTACTTTCAAAATAAAAGCTGTTAATTTTTCGCGGTAACTGACACGTAACGTCATGACGTCAAAGACGTAATTTTAAGGCAACAATGTTTGAAGCGTTTTTTAATTTTATTATATTATTTCTGCATTAGAAACCATTAAGCATCAGTTCGGAGACAGGTACATGATTTATTTTCAGTAGATTGGTTATACAAAACATTAAGTTTGTCGTAAACGTCGTCGTAAATCGTCACGTTGGCTTCCGGTTGGGCATGTGCACATACGAATATTAAGGTAACCTATCTCCTTAACGAGTAATTTTAGCAACACAAAATGTACCTTCTTTTAGCCGTGATAGTACAGGTATGTATAAGCAATTGTAATGTTTTTGTAGATGTGGGTTCGATATCTCACAGAATCACTATTTTTTGTATTGTCATCTTTAAAATAGTGTTATGTGAATCTATACATTCAGATACAGATACATTGAGGTAGTATCGAAGTCTGTTATGTATCGTAATATTTATTTACAAATAAATGTAACATTTTATAGAATATACAGTCAACCTGTTGTATAAATGTGCAAATAAAACAAGCTGTAACTACATCTAATGCTTGCCTTGAGAAGTTTTTGCAGTGGACTCCAGAAATCCATTGAACAGTAGGCGAAATTTACCGCTTAAAAAGCATTACGAATCATAGTTTGCATTGAAATAAATTTATTTGTACATGACAATAATAATGAAAACAATAATTACAAAATAACATCAAAATCTTGAAACGAAAGAATTACATCTAATTTTTTTCACTGCTTTTAATCTAATGCATTACATGTGGCACTTTTGTGTACTTTCATGACTATTGGAACAAAATATTTTCAGATATACATATACATATTCTGACCTAACGTTTACGGGACCCTTTCCCATGTTACACAACCATGACGACACCAAGACAATATCAGATTAAGAATTCTCTTTTTTCCATAGATTGGTAGCAACTTGTTAATTTCAGTACTCACATAAGCTAATAAGTGGACCATGATGGTCCTAAAATCGCTCACCTGGTATTAGTTGCTTGCTTGAACAAATTTCTATGCTAAAACTTCAAAAACAAAAACCTAGGTACGTAGGGCATGGTAATGATTATGCAAGATAACTACTGAAATCTGTTAAATATTATACAGGTGGTCCAACTCTCTTTGCTAAAGCTTCAAAAACAAGAAAGTAGGTCAGTAGGTCAGGGGCTAAGAATATAAATGTTGAGTATTTAAATCTTTATCAAAAGTAATACACGTGATCCAAATTTCTATGCTGTAAAATTCAAAAACAAGAAGTAGGTCAGTAGGTCAAGATTAAAACTTCTCAAGATGAGTATTGAAATCTGTATCAAAAATTATACAGGTGGTTCAAATTTCTATGCGTAACTTCAAAACAAGAAAGTAGGTCAGTAGGTCACGATTAAAACTACTCAAGATGAGTATTGAAATCTGTATCAAACATTATAAGTGGTCAAAATTTCTTTGCTGTAACTTTAAAAAAACAGTAGGTCAGTAGGTCACGATAAAACTATTCAAAATGAGTGTTGAAATCTATATCAAAATTTTACAGGTGGTCCAAATCTTTGCTGAACCTTCAAAAAAAAAGAAAGTGGGCAGGTTAAAAATATTTTAAGATGAGTGTTGAAATCTGTGTCAAACATAATACTTGTGTTCGAAATTTCTTTGCAGCTGCTTCAAAAACAAATATGAGCCGCGCCATGAAAAACCCAACATATTGGGTTTGCGACCATCATGGATCCAGACCCCTGCGCATCCCCACA
>NW_026461273.1:0-61103 GCF_021730395.1 Mercenaria mercenaria | reverse complement strand
AATCAAAATTTTATTTTATAATAACAAAGCGCTTTATTTTGTCACATGATTAGAAAATATTTCGTAACGTGGCCAAGAATTATCACGCGACCAAAACCATCAACCTATTCAATATCTTATACACTCCGGGTATAATTCTTATGGAAATAGTGCTCGGTGGAAATCGTTAGTCGACGAATGTGAGAGGTCGCCGAATAAATGTACCACTGGTTCTTTTATGATACAATGCGTTCTATTTCGAAAGGCCAACAGAATGATAAAATTGCACCCGTGTAATCCGGCGAAGTTTGCAGCATAGAAATTGGTTTTTGAAATATCTATTGCATAAATCAATAGAAGAGGAATCACTTTATTTATTTTATATAGAAAGATATCATTTTCGTAAAATTTACGTGAATAATTTTTATTTGCACGACTTAGGAAAATGATCGTAAGGGAGGGGGTGGGGAATCGCTTTCCCTAAAATACGAACATATGAACATCAAATTGATTTAATTTTACATTCTAACATTCTAGCAAGTGTTGATGCTGACATATCATAAAAGGATATAATTTATTCGAAAGAAACATTATTTTTCACAAGTTTTCCTTTTAATCGCCGGTAGATTTGCGATGTTTTCGTCCCAAAGTGTTCACGTACCGTCATACGATTTCTTCCCGGATAATTATACGATAGCAGGCTTCGGAAGACTGCAATGAAGTCATTTGAGATAATTCAAAATAAGTTTGAAAATTTTCAGTTTTCAATATTTGCATTTTAACAAAGCATGCATGTTGTATTATGAGGCATATTACATTAATATACAGCTGAAACATAACTGATCATAATGTATGAGCTGATATTGGAGAGATTAGTAGTTGCTTTGAAAATTGGATTTAAACACCTTAATTACATTGAAATATTCTTTTATAATTGCTTTTAGTTTAAAAAGTGAGTTCAGAAGTGTCTTTTTATCTATGTAATTTATGTATAATATATTCATAGCCTGCTTGAGATCTCATTTGAAAAAAAGACCGGATGTTCATTAGGGAAGGTCAAGCAAGTTTTTTCTGTAACGTTGACGAAAGCATAAAATATGTTGATAATCTCAGCAATATGGAATATTGAGACAATGTGACTAGTGCACGATGGAAGATAAATTATCGCTTGTTCAATATACTAGGTACCCATTCACCGAACTGTGCGTTTAAGTTGAGAAATTTATGATTGAAACAGGTTAGTATATTTTTCCGTTCATGACCATGGTTCTTATAGAATACCTAGGGGTAAGGTATAACATGTACAGAGGCATTTTCTTTCTGTTCTGGTGCCAGTGAGTTGAATTCTATTAACGATGACTTTGAATTACCTGTACTTAGATGTATTTAACACTAATTTTGTTTTATTGCCATCATTATTATTAATTGTTTTGACATATCACAAACTATATAGCAGGTTATTCTTCGGCAGATGAGAAAAAAAGTACATATTATTACCCTGTATTTTTCAGATTTATCCAACCTGCTTGAAATAGGAACTGTTTATGTTGTGTTGACATTTTTTGCTATTATCAATGTTTATATTCGTTCCTATTACATGACACTGTACTTAAATTGCTGGCATATTGTAAGTGCCATATGAATAGTACATATTCTCATATGTTTGCCGTGATCTATAAAATTTAACTAAAAAGATAAATTTCTAACGTCAAGTATCAATATAGTTGTTGGGGTCGTGTCGGTCAAACGTCGATGCAGATGGTTTTGACTGTTGACTGGTATGCCATTCAATAGACGTATACATTTAGATAATCGTCGGTTTATGGATTTGTGCTATTGTTGAGTGCTTAATACTACAAGTACATTGCCGAACTAATGTAATTGTGACCAAAGAGAAAAAGGTTGTAAGCAATCAGGAAATCAGTCTTGAAGGTCTGACATCATGCAATCATAAGGAAGCCGATACGCAGATATTTATGCATGCAAGACATGCTGTTGTGTTGGGTCATAAACAGCTTGTTATAAAAGTTACAGACACAGATTGTGTTGTTATCGCTTTTGATGTATTTTCTGAGCTGGAAGGGCTTGGACTTGAACAGCTGTGGGTAGCCTTTAAATAGGAAACAAATTTGAGATGGATTTCCATCATGATGTCATTCAATCAATCGGCCATGTCAATCAGTAGAGTCAGGTTATCAGGGAAAGGGTAAGAAGGCTGTTTGTCAAACTTTGAATGTAAGCCGAGAAGTGACAGATGTCTTTAAGAACCTATGTGTAATCGGACAGAGATAACTAATGAGGACAAGATGGTTCTTGAAAAGGTTGTCATCTTTATGGTGTCAGACTGGAGATGTTTTCCCGAAAGCAGAGGTCAAATTATGCTCTTGCCCTAACTTAAGCAGCCCTTGCCAAACACGCAAAAGGTGCTGCATACCAAGCTAGTTGCGTATAGGAACAGACACTGTTTTGCCACGTGGAAGTCGAGAATCCTTCTGAATAGGGACGGGAGAAACATGGTGACCTTTGGTAGATACACTGGACAACAATCCACCAGTTGCAAATAGCTGTAAAGAACTGACAAAATGTGCATGTAGAACAGAATGTTGTGGTAGGTGTAAATGCTATCGTTTTGGACTCACGTGTACAGATCTATACAGCTGCAAATGTGACAACTAACTGGCCAAAATATAAAGTCTTGAGACATGCCTTCCAAAAGAAACAAGTAAAGTAGATCTGCATTGTTTCACCTATGATACAAAGCAGGTCTTTTGTTTATCACAATTGATGTAGGCTGTCCAGGTGTTTTGCTACATAAACTTTAATTTTAAAAATGTCCGCGATATACAAAGTTTGACCACAAGTTCCAATCAAGCATTGACGGGCATTAAGGGACATAATTAAAAAACATGCCATGTAGAGACAAAAAAGACTTAACGTTACATTTTCCCATTTTAAAGGGGGAGGGAGGCGGTAACTTTGTTAAAACTCATGTCAGAATATGAAAGTTGGCTTTGTACAGTGCCTAATGACCATGAAGGTATGTGTGAAGTTTCAATCCAATAAATAAAGTAGTTTCTGAGAGAGAAAAAAATCTTAATACGAAGTTTAAAAGGGGGGGGGGGGGGGTAATTTTGTTATAATGTATGTCAGAGTTATGGAACTTGTCTTTATACAGCGCTTAATGATTACAAAGATATGTGTGAAGTTTCAATCCAATAAAGTAGTTTCTGAAAAAATGATTTGACCTATAACCTTAACGTTGACGTCACCGCCACCGTCATCAACGCCATCGTCGTCGTAAAAGCCACGTGTTAGTCCGCCGTCAGTTCCAAAAGTCGCAGGCGAGACAAAAACACTCTAAATATGTTATTTGTCAATAACATTAAAATTGATTTAAATAGGAACGTCACTGCTAATGGCAAATTAGTACTTTTTACATAAAACGGCGGCAATCTTGAAAAAAAAGACGCCATATTGGATTTTGAAACCAGTCTTTTGTGTATCAAAAATAGGTTTTGCACGCTCAAAGCATCTTAAGAGATATTTTTTCTCAAAATTGCCAAAAACAACAACTTTGTTTAAGTCTGTTAAAATCAACGTCCTTAGCGGCCATCTTGAAAAATGGCCGCCATTTTGAATTTTCAAGTGGCTAACGTGCTTTTTGAAAAAAATAGGCTATGACGAGAACACATGCCAAAGTCATGCTTGCATCACCAAATGCAGTATTGTTTCAGTAAAAGATACCTTTATGCCAAACTCGGTCAAACGCTTTGAATATATCGCAAAAGGCTGCTCGAACTTCCTTGCCTTCGTCCATTGCCCTACATATGTCATTGTAGATATACACAAGCTGATTAGTTGTGGAATCACCAGAAATAAACCCTGACTGGTACCTACTAAGGAGGTTGTTCCGAGTAATGTAATTAACAAAATGATTATTGATACATTTTTCCATGAGCTTCCCAACACAACTTAGAAGGGATATTGGTCGATTATTCTGTGCGTTAGCTGGATTGGCTTTTTTATAAATCGGGGTTACATTTGCCTCTTTCCAGACTGAAGGGAAATAAGAAATGGTGTGGTGTAATTTATTCAGAAATAGACAGTGGTGCTGTCCAGACTGGATATCCTATCTTTAAAAGATAAGGACTGATCCAGTCTGGGCCACAGGACTTAGATGGGTTAATTGAGGATAGTGTGTCCTATATAATTTTTGTTCTCAGATGTTTATATGGTCAAGGATATGTGGCGGCTGTTCGGGATTGTCTGGTGTTATTTCTTTCGACAATTGTTTATTATTTACAAAAATACGAGTTTAGAATATTTACTTTATCTTTGTCGTCTGATGCTGTCTTGCCTTCATAGGATAGGCTACGTAATGTAGATAGTTTAGATATTTTAAACTAAGTTTTTCGTTATTATTTTTAAAATCATTTTGGCTTTTCGTCTGTGACTTCATTTCGTTTACTTTTAAATTTGTTTCAAAGAAATTCGTTGTTACGTAGCTATGCCTTTTTGAAAAGTCCAGAGTGAAACCACGGTACATCTGCAGGACGCATAGTTATAACTTTAGACGGTATTGTTTTAGCTGCATATTCAAGTACTATTTTTTAAAATTTTCTGCAGCTAAATCTAGGTCGTCATTATTTAACAGAATATCCCAGTCGGTTTTGTTTAGTTCACCACGAAAACAATCAAAGTCGGCCTGGTCGTACTTGCATATCTTCCACTGGGATGATGAGACGTTTTTGAGTTTCTGGAATTTAAGAACGACAACAGTAGGGCAATGAAATCTTTCGAGATCTGGTATGAATTGGACAGCTGTAAAGCTTGAAATAACATGTTCAGGATTGTTTACAAATACAATGTATAAGTCATTGTGGACTGTGAATGTTCAGTAAAATGAGTGAGATCGGAGATAAGCTGTTCTGAATTATAAGACGTCAAAAGTCTAGATATTTGTTAAATTTATCATTTGATTCATCGATATTGAAATCACTCAAGATGTCAGTATTATTTTAGCTGTTTGATCTCTGTCTATACTCTCTTCTAGACGGGTCCAATAGTCATTGTTTGAGTCATGTGGTCGATAGAATGCTCCAACTAGGAGACTCTTGCGAGAGAAATAAAGCTTGATCCAGACCGCCTCTAGACCTGGGAGTTCTAGATCATGACGACGAGTAGCACAGAGGCAAGCTCGTATATAGATAGCAACTCCTCCTCCTTATCTGCCAATCCGGTAATTTCTGAAAGCTGCATCAACGTTTTGAATAAGAATACTATCATTAGTTGTAGTATATGAAAGCCATAAACTTGAAACTTGAAACTTGAAACAGAAAGAGTAGGACCATGATTTGGATGAATATATCACCGTCAAAAAAAGAATAATGTGTAAAGAGAACAATGCCATGCTAACCTATACTAATAAAGGAAGATGGACCATGAGGTTGTTATTGTTGAGTGGATGATTAGATATTTTTGATATTTTTACATTACTATGAATATGGACTGTGTAAGCTCTCGCGTTCCAAAAGGAAAATGTCTGCTTGGAGAGATGTTATTGTTTCTTTAAGAGACTGGATTTCCATTTTCCATTGACACGTCGCTGTATTAGTGACAGGCGGTGTAGAAAAAGTAGACCGTCTATCTCTATGTTTTTGGGGATGTTGAGAAGGTCACTCATAACTGAATAATCATCACCTTCACTGACAATATGACGTGAAGGTCACGAGCTAATTTGACGGAGGTACTCTCGCCATTTCATGTATTCATTCTACGTTTAAGCTAACTGTTTCGCTCAGACGGAAAGTCCTCTTACTGTCTCAAAATATCGAATAACATATGTCGTAATGTTCTATTTTAAATACAGAATGGCCATAAAAAGATAGGAAAAGTAGAAACTCCACAAGTTTCCTAACACGACAAAAATGAAAATCTTGCAGACTCGGTTTGGTTTGGCCATCTCCAGGACGGCGGTAGAACTGAATGTTACCATTCAAGTCGCATAACCCCGGGTTTAGAAGAATTCAACATTTACAAGTACCAAAATACAATTCTAATAGCCTGACCACTACTGAATTAATATGCACATGTGCTGAGTCACTGTATACGTGTATACATTAACACATTCTCCTATTTTCATGTGGACCTTCAATATAAGAAATTATGGGTGAAAGGAAAGTTCGTTCCAAATTGAATTTTAAATCAGCATATCAAAAACATGAGAAAAAAGAGATATATAGATTTCAGTCATATTATAAGCTGACATGTTGATGTAATGCTGCTATAGAAATTTGGTTAATTTCAGAGTTTGTTATTGTAGAGAAAAAGACGTTTTGTCCTATGTACTTAGTTCAGAAATGTTCAACTTTTGAAATTAAACAAGTGTTCCTTTTCATTGATTCTAAAACAAAATTTTTATCTTAGATCTCAATTATTGTTTGTGCAATACAAATTCAACTACTATAATATATAACAAAACAAATGACCTCAATATGTGTTGAAACATATATGTACTGTTAAGTATGGAAGTGGCCTACCCCCATAGAATTTAGTGGAAAATGCCATTTTCTACAAAACAAATTTAAGAAAAGGAAAATTTTTACAGAGTGTCATTCATCTCAATTTATCTAATACTTAAATCCAAAATATTGCCATTGGAAGTATTTCAGTGAATGGTATGCATCTTTCCTGTTTTCTTTTACATCTCAGTAGTATGGCAATTTGTTTCACCGTAACGGATTTATTTACAACCTTAACCTTTGTAGCCTTCATTGCGATAATTGTGCAGTTATTGGCCTCGTTGTCAGTAAATATTCATGAAGATAAATATACAATAGATACGCGCGTAGTTGGGTTATCAATCTATATTTTGGCGTATGAAAAGGAGGACTTATCTGTAAGTTGTTACACATTGATGTTGGAGTGTATGTAGAAGATAAAATGTCATTTGCAGAAGGTAAAATTTAAAGCTATTCGTTAGTTTATACTAATTTATTTTAGCTCAGTTGTGGTGAAAACTTCACGCTTACTTAAACCACTGTTGAATCCGCTTCCTGGAAATACCAGTACTGGTAACTTGGCAGTCACCTCAATGAACCCACGACTCCTGGGTTTTGTATTCGACGTATAATAAGACTGTTAATCTAGATTATTTTGTTTCTACACCGTTTTTTACGCAACTTGTGTATTTTTGAAGAAAAGAAAACTCATTTTGTATAAAAAATATGTATATATACCCTTTTAATTAATTATTGCATTTTCTTTAAATCGTATTTATGTACTTAGGTTCAATGAACTTTTCCGATGAGGACGAAAATGAAACATCGCTCAGTGGTATTTTCGACTTACTTGAAAGTCCAGACTGTGAATCTCCCGAAGTCATACTACTCATAGGAAGAAGTGGAGCGGGAAAGAGTGCCTTAATCAATACACTACACAAGGTCTTGACAGGGAAATATTATCCAATTGCAAAACATGGGAGCGGTAAAGCATTAACTGTTACTATGGAACTGAACAGGTTGGTTGATTTCCGTTTAAAATGTTGGTCTTCATAAACTGTCGCAGGTGTTTCAATTCAGCAGGTCTATATATGTAGGTAGATAGAATTTGTACATTAAAAAAGCAACACTCCAGCGCACTAAAACCATTAAGACATGTTTTAAGACTTGTGTGCATTTATATGTATACGCCCCTGGTCTACACTACACATTGCAACTGGTTCAGTATAAATAATTATAGGTAGCTATATATTCTAAACGAACAAATTACACCACAATACACCAGACCGACAGACCAATATATATATAATACGGCTAGCAGTACAGATCACTTGCCCCAGATCAGAAAGAAAATATAATTACACGGGCTATACCCTACCTTTATGAGAACAATGAGAAAGCCCATTGCAATCGTCATTTCTCATCTAAGACGCGAAGTTTGGCCAATGATTGGTAATTTATTTTCCATCTAACACATGTCACATTTTGCAGTCTTTCTTAT
The DNA here is from genome assembly GCF_021730395.1 of Mercenaria mercenaria. NCBI lineage: Eukaryota > Metazoa > Mollusca > Bivalvia > Venerida > Veneridae > Mercenaria > Mercenaria mercenaria. The sequence continues at coordinate 53,123 of NW_026461273.1, read as the reverse complement.
CGTAGAGACAGTATATACATATAAACAGGGAGAGTTTACGAACTAATCATTACCACAATATACCAGACCAATTACGGCAAAGCAGTACAAACGAGCGTCCACATGACACAATTAGTCCACTCACCCAATGGCTCAACGATTGAATATATACTCAAATATCTGTTAACATGTCTCAGAAAGCAGGAGTGACATTTTAGTCTTTTACTGATTTGGACCAGAGAAGCTATATTTTCTCTCTCTGAATGTTGACTGGATCACAATGTTACACTGAATAAGGGATATAATAAAATTCTGATCAGTTGGCTTTCCCAGATGATACAAAGATTCATTATAAGTTATTATATAAGAAGAGAGTTTTTTTTTACAAACTAATCTCCACCACAATATACCAGACCAGTTCGAATATCCTTTCGAAGTAAAGAATGCCTCCAGAAAGCAGTAAGGAAGACATTCAAAACGTAAGTTGACATTTGATAATTTTAGATACGAACATTGCGGAGCTCAACTGCATAGGATATCCAACGCATCAAGGAAAGAGAGAATGAATGACACAATACGAAAATTGCCACACATCATAGACTGCGCGGGACTCGCAGATGAAAATTCATGGAAATTACGTGAACTACTTGAACTTTTGATAGGAGGTAAGATACTATAAAACACGTATATTTTTACGGAATTCCGTTAGGGACATCTCCTTTGAATGTGATGAAATGAAACGCGATACTCGATAGTACGATGATCGCGTTATCACCGTCATACTGTCGTGTTATCACCACCGTACTGTCGAGTTATCATCATCGTACTGTCGCGGTATCACGATCGTATTGTCGCGTTATCATTACCGTACTGTCGCGTTACCATTCTCATGCGGCCACTTTATGGTTAAATGTCAACTTGCCTGTCAGTTATATCTAGGTACTTGAACACCATAGATATGAGAAACTAGAGACGTGTTCCTCGATAACGAAAACGCGATATCCCGATGGTGAAAACGAGACAGTACGATGGTGAAAGCACGATAATATATCACATTATCATCATCGTACTATCGTATTATCGTGTTTTTATTATCGTAGTATCGCGTTATCAGCATCGTAGTATCGCGTTTTTGTTATAAGTTTCGTGATTTCGCGTTTTCATAATCGTATTATCGAGTTTCGCGTTTCAGATCAACACATTCAAAAACGATGTCCCTTATGGAATTCCGTATATATCTGCCATGCATTGTTCTAATTTAACACATTAAATAAACCACATTGACACTATCAACATGATCAACATTATTTTGTATGTAACGCAGTATCTTTTTATATATTCTTACTGCTGATAAAAAAATAAATAAAAAAATATTCAATAATGTTTGCCTTTCAACGACAATTGTGCTCATGCCTTGGCTGCGTGAGTTTCAAGGAGAAAAGTTTTATCAGTATGAACTTTATAGAAAGGACAGTATGTAAACAACATCCGTGTTCTGAAGACTCAGAGGAGGGCTTGTAACCAAAATCACCCTTTATCCCAATACGAAGCAAATCCCTCCTTTACACAGTAAGGAAATCCGTAAAATTATATTTTCCATATGCAGGTTATATTCGTCCTGGAACAAGCATATCGGGTTTAGAAATTATGCAGACGGAATATGGCGAAGGTGGCCTGACAACAGCTTTTGATGTTTCAAACCCTGAATGGAAGGTCACTAAAATTGTCTTCGTGCAAGGGTGTATAGATGCAATTCCAATAAACCTTATCGCATGTTTGAGACAGACCTTGGAAATCGTTGATAAAGACACCTTTACGAGAAAATGTAACGTACCTTTAACCTATCTAATATTTGAAATCAACGCTGAATTTATTGCACTCTCGTAACATTGTGTCAGTTAGTGTATATCAATTAATTGTTTTTATTGTTCCACTTGCATAAGCACTTTTTGTTATTCTTGTCAACGAATTTCTGATGGCCTGGCAACGAAAGAATGCCGGTAAATCCTGTCTGGTCACGAGACTTTAAAAGTCTCAGTGGAATTACCTACAGATTTTGATAAATAGTTTCATTTGCACACATTTTTACAAGTGAATGTAAGGACACTGACACAAATATCAAGATTTGATAATTAGACTATATTTATATCCCATATCCTCGTTTTTAGTTCCAATTATGCCTGCCGTTGCATATTATCAACTTACAAAATGAATATCAGTATTTTCTTTGTTATTGTGCTATATTTCTTTTGAAAACTATTTCTCTGCAAGTTTATCATGCACGTTTACTTTAACATGTTAATATCTCCGAAATAATTGTCATCTAGCGTGAACAAACTCTTGTGAACAAAAATATTTGATTTTTTGAAAACATAACTGCGTTAATAAACAAAAAAGTAGTGTAAGTTTTGATAACATGATAATTATTTTTCAAACGAGGTGTATGTTTTGATACCAGGATCTGTTTCAAGTGATGCAAAAAAGTAAATGTTTTTTCCAGATCGAGTTGGCATCTTTGTGTTGATCACTAAATATGATCTAGTTAAGGATTCCAAAGATATCAATCTTTACGGGAAGGATCAAGACAAGTCAATTAGTCTGACAGATCTAGAGAAGGTCGAGACTGCTCTTGCACAGGAGCTGAACTTCGAGGGAGCCTTAGAATCCAACAGAATACGCTGGGTCAGCTTAACAGACAATACTGGACTTGATAATCCTTATGTGGAAAATATTGCGCTCAGATTTCTAAAAAAGATGATTGAACCAGGGGTACCAGACGTTCAATACACAGAGCCGATTCTGAATATGAGAAAAAAGATTAAACTAAAGATGAAAAGATGGGGAAACGAGTTGAAAGAGTTATTTCTATTGTTGTTATTTGCTGCCTTTATGGTCGCTTTGCTTGCTTTCTGTTACTATTTGCTCAACGAAACCGCGGTACAAAGTGTAGTCAATAATATAATGGAATTTCAGAAAAAATGAGTTAAATAACAGTCGCAAAAACATGCATTTTACGTCCTTATTCTGTTTTTGTTAAATGATAAAACTTTAAGTACAAACACATTTAATGAATGTTGAATTAAAGAAGGATATATCGCTACTGAGGTACATCAAGACTGATATTGTGATAGCGAATTTAGATCAATAAAAAGATCATGTTTAACATATAACACATCCATGCCAAATGATACCTGGCTTCGTTCAATGAATCTTTTTATTAGGAATAAAGAAAAGTGTAACATTCACCAGGCCCAAAGCTCCGGTTAAGGTGGAATTCTTCTGTTAAACAGAAACATTGAATAAACTCCGCCATCCGGAAGGACAAAAAAATAATGATACTGTGTCAAGTTACGGGGCCATATTTTACGTCCGCCAAAGGTACTTGAAGACTTATGTTATGGTTTTTAAATAAACCTATAAAAAGTTTTTTGGTAGCATAAAACACAACCAAGAAAAATAACAGCAGATTCACAAGAAAACAAGGACCAATGTCCAACTAAAAAGCTATATTCGAACAATGCATCCGCCCATACATCACTCCCACGGAATTATCGGTACGTGAAAATGTATACAAATTGCAAAGGCCGAGCACAAACAGAAACATATTCAGTAAAACATAGAAGCAAAAGCAAATTGACACAAACATACATGAAGAAAGAACTTGGTGTAAGTTTATACATGATATAGACTGCCAAATATATATATATATGCATCTTGAGGAAGTCAAAGTATCTTTGGAACAGGAAAACTTCTTAGATTGTACAATTACTTTATTCTTTTCTTTTTTACTCTTTTATTAATGATCTATGATCATTCCAACATGTCCAAGATCCCAACAAAAGAATGTTCCAAAATCCCAGGTAAATATAACGGCACATTACGAAATGAATAGAATTATATATATATATAGTGATGGTGATGATGATGATGTTTAGAAGAACATCTGGTTTCAATGCCTCGTTTCTATTGGTCACTTTTCATAATTAAGTACATTTGCAATAAAATAAAACACTGGTAACTATCTGTTTACTGTTTTTGAAAATGTTAGTTTATTTATCCTAGGGAGCTTCAGTTAATTAAAACTAACAATTCGGATACTGATGCTTCATTTTTAGATTTACATCTCTCTATTTATGACAATATTATACATACCAAAATTTATGACAAGAGGGATGATTTTAATTTTAGTATTATAAATATTCCCCGTTTGGATTGGGATGTACCTCAGGCTACATCTTATGGGGTATATATTTCTCAATTAATCCGGTTTGCCAGAGCGTGTAGTCATGTCAAGCATTTCAATGAACGTGATCAATATATTACTAGTAAACTTCTTCAGCAAGGCTACCGTTATTACAAATAGCGTAAATATTTTGCTAAATTTTACTATCGTAATTCTGATTTAGTTTTAAAATTCAATAGTAATTTAAAGACACTTCTGCGAGAAGGTATTTCTAAACCCGTTTTTTTATGGGGATGTGGTTTACAAACTTCGTAAGATCTTGGGTCATGGTAATTTTCCAAATGTATTTAGTAAAATTATAAAACGTTTTATTAAAAGAGGTTACGACCCAACTGTTTTGAGACATACCGCATGTTTAGTGTTCAACCCGTTTAAAGTTGGACACTACGCTTCCCTCTTTGATTGTGTCTGACGGAAGAGGGGGAGGCCTCTATGATGAGCAGTTTTTAAATCCTACCAGGACTGAACTGTTTTGATATCTGTCTTCTGGCCTGTTTCGTCGGGCCCTTAAGGGTGTTTCTCTTGTTGCTCTGTCTTCTGAAAAGGCATTGAGTACATACGTCTTTGGTTCTAAAGGTTTGCTTTTTATATTTTTATACACGAGCATTTTTGTGTTTTACATGCCATGCCTTTTTGTTTCCATTACGTGTGTTAGAGATTCACCTGGAGGGGATTACTTTTATTTACACTATCCCGTGTCTTTGGAACATGGTGGGGGTAAGAGTTAGGTTGGGTGCGCACCACAAACCGGTTTAAGCTCCCCAGTGGTGTTTTTGCCACTGACCGTTCCAAGGCGGTGCCCCACTGTGTTCCTTTGTTTGTTCGTTTTGTCCTAATGTGTTGGCTTTGTGTGTGTGCGCGTGTATGTGTGTGTGTGTTTGTGGTGTGCGCGTCAGCGTGCTGTGGGTTTCATTTTGGGGAGGCTGCGTTTTTGGTATGTGGCATTCCCTGGTTGATATTTGTCTTTGTTTTTTCAGCTTGTTTGCGCAGTAAATTCCTTCTAATGTACCGGCTACCTGAGGCATAACGACAACAGTTATCGTGGAAGTGGTACTATAGACACTGTGTTAATTCTTGAGTATGTATCTGTTGACAATTCGTTCTTGAAAGAATTATGTCACAAACTTTGCCCAGGATTGCCCATCTTATACAAACAGCAGATATGTCGGATGTTTCCATTCGCGATGTAAATATCGAATTTCTGAGGCTGATACTGCTATACATGTACATGATTTTACCTATCTTATCACACATTAACGATTCCCATACACCGCCGGCCGTACACTGGATTGTAGGGGTCTGTGTATGATGGAGGATATAGAGGATATTAAATAATGTAACTGTAGCCGTGTCCATGTATGAATTTTGTCCGGCCGTATTGCGTACTACTACGCCATTTGCTACGGATGCAAAATACAACACAAATGTCATATACAGTTACATCGATAAATACTATTTCTTCCTCTAAGAATTACCATGAACTGTTTTAAAGATATATGAGAATGATTATAAACCAGTCTGGTCTGAACTGATAAAATTCTTAATAAAATATATTAAAGACATTGACTGTATGTTTAATCGAATAACCGTTGCGTACAAATTATCAATTCTAACATCACTCGATTCGATTTCCAGTTAAACAAAGAAGGAAATCAAGCTCTGTATATTCTGTGATAAACAACGATTGACGCGCGGACCGGTAAGAGAGAATTATGACGTCAATTATGACGTCAAATTGCCGCATGACGTCCGATACATTATTCCTCGGGTAAATGAAGTCCAGCATAATATTTATAAAAATATGTTAATGAGCATGTCAGAAGTAAAACAATCAATGCCTTCTTTGATTTATCGTCTAATTTACCACGGCTCATCGTTCAGATGCTTCAGTATTTGACCGCTCGGGCTTACGCTCTCGTGGTTCAATTCCTACGCATCTAAACTCTGTGGTAAATTAGACGATAAACCACTCGAAGGTCTTGATTGTTTGTTAATTCTAACACGACCAGCAAATAACCTACATATATGTAGAGTAAAATCTATCTCGGGTTATTCTGCAATAACCCAAGCGCGTGCAATGACGTCATCCGATCCAGGTGCGTAGCACGGTCGTAAAAAGTAGTTACCATTTTTTCTAACACTGTTGATACTAGTATGTCGTGTCAGAATCGAAATAACTAGTTCCCAAGTGTGATTTATCGTACTATATAACCCGAGTTTTTGGTTCTAATGCGAACCAATATATCTACCAGGCCTATGGCCTTCGTGATATATTCTTACGCATAAGAACTAAAAAAACGGATTATTCTACGATAAAGCACGATTGGGAACCTATCATTTCTTAAATAAATAATACAAATCATATTCATTCACACATTAAATTGGTGTTATTTTTGACAGTTCGTTTACAATGGTTTACTTTTCTACTTACAGTGGTTCACATGCTATTTTGATAAGATTGCCGATGTCATGTTGTCGAGCTTAAGCGTTCTGGCTGTTAAAACATCTTGTAGAATATGTAATGTTTGTATCAATAAATCATTGTTTTCGCCATGTTAAGAATTATTATACTAAATTAGTATAACGTTAGCGAAGTTACCTGATGAAATATTGTTGCACGTGGATTTGAATAATCTCCATCTGAAGTATAACTGTATCATATTTGAACGATATCTCAAAATAGATTCATATGATTACAAAAGTATTCCATACATTTGATATTTCTTTTCCAGATGAATATCTGTCAGGTTTCATTAGATACTATAGAAACCTGTATGATTTTATCCCAGTTGTTTCGTGTAATTTTGCAGATTTTTTAAAGTTTTAATAGGACTATAGATAACTCTTATAAGAATATAAATGCAAATGATAAGAACGCGGTCTCCATTAAAATCACATACACTAGTGTTTTGTATTCAAAAAGATCAATTAGAATTTTTCAACGGCACGGTTCCATGTTTACTACATAGAGAGATTTCGCCTGTGAAATAATTATTATTCTATAATGTACTGTTCTGTAGATTATAGAATAAGAGTGAGTTCACAGGAGAGAATAGAACAGAACAGAGAATGTATAAATGTAACATGACTTACCCCCTTAATTAGAAAGCACCATATAAACCAACAGAACAGCCAGTGTTATTGGGAAACATCATGTTGCTGTGGTTAACACATACGTTTTTCTTCACATAGTTCTGATAAATTAGGTTCAATACTTCGGCATCTTTTGTTTTCTGTCTGTCATCTTTCACCGCACCTTTCCTCTTTTAGTTTCAATTTCCGGTAGTTTAATGATTTCATACACACGCGTCTCGTGGTCTCCAAAAGAAGCGTAATCGCCGGAAGTATTTATATAGAGGATATTTGTTTGTTTCAGTGACATATCAATTTTATTTCACAAGTGAGCATCAAAAACTGATATTTTCACGAATTTTTTGGTGCTCACGAGTGAAATAAAATTGATATTTCACTGAAACAAACAAATTTTCTTTTTATATCATGAGTAAAACTCTACTTTTGTTGCATAGTCTATAAAATGTCGAAAATCGCGGGAAAGGTCACCAGAAAGCTTAACACAAATGACGTCATTTTAACGACGTCATCGTCATTATGGTCTCCGGTATTCATAACGCTCGGTATATAATTTGACTTCAATCGCGACGGATGACCGGAACTAGTTCGGCAAAAACAGTGAAAAATAAAAATGATAATCTACTGTTTCAAAACTGTGGATTATCACAGTGACTTTTATTTCACTGAGAAAACTCTATAATTCACTGGAAAACATAAAATAAATACATGTCTTTCAGGTCTGGTTACCTCCTGGTGAAATGTTTGCACCGTATAGTTTGATTTAACCCCGATATTTCAAAACATCATGATATAAAAACAGGGCAATTCGAGTCCTTGTTTTTTGCTTGATCCTTAAGATCATTGTAGATATCATATTTTCGTACAGAAAATACCCCACAATTCACGTGCTGATTAAACGTTGAAAATGTTTTCTACGATCTTGCGAAATAAAATGTATGGGTTCGAGTTTTTGATTTTTGAGAGAAAAAAATACCATGAATAAGAAAACCGCAAATTTTAAAGCTGAGTTTATGCGCAATTCACGTGCAAACAATTCTATCTTTATCGATTAATGCTGTGACACTATTTATGGTGGCATGGCATGGTATGTCAGCCATAGGTTTATTTTAGGTTATTTCTAGTTAAAAGAGTGCAAAACTACCTTAAGGTAAAGAAGGTGTAATGAGCGGGAATTTCAAAAACAAATTGCATCCTTGATAACATGTTTAGATAATAGCAAAAAAAAAAAAACTGATCTTCACCCGATGTACAATTATCAAAAAGGTCAAATGCACACTTTTTACGCAAAAAGCGTCCAAAAATCACGTTTTAGCCGTGCCCTAAATAGCTTGACGTTGCCGTTTTAACGGCGATTAATTTGGTTTCGGGCGTCCATTTAATTCAAGAAGTATTTCTTTTTTCTTTTAATATAATGAGCCCGTTGAAACCTATACGGTATGTAATTTTCAAATATGTTCTCCGGCTAGTCGCCGACGGAAAGCTTACTTTATGCAAAAATCATGCCAAAATCTTACTAGGAAATCATTGTTTTCTAGCGGAATTATTAAGTAGTGTGTAAAAACTGTCCCATAAGATTAAAAAAAAAAACAAAAAAAAAAAAACATATTAATTTATTTTACTGTAATATGAGCGAAAAAATACGGGAGTCTCCGACTTCGTTGTATTGTCTTAACTTTTCCCCTACCCCCATTTTCACGCGCACATTTTGTGCATTAAAATTTCACAAAGAATTGTTTGAGTTTTAGGGAAAAATAAGTTAATCACAAAAGAGTTTACAACAAAATAAATTTCATTTTAAGCGTATTATAATTTATATTTGTAGGCCATTTTCCGATTTCTTTCCATTCTTTTTTGTCACACTTAGCGTAAAGATTAATGAAAAAAATGATACTTCTTGATAAACATTTTACTGCTCGTTCTCTCTTCCATAGATTTGTATTAATTTTCTGAAAAATGTTCCTAAATAAAATAAGATTTTAAAAGTCCTTGACTACCGAGTTCATTTTCATGCTACGGTGCTATGAAAATTGGGAAGTTTAAGAACAGTTAAAACGGTCTATTCTCCGCGTTTTTCAATCAACGTCACATTGTTTGTTTTGTAGGATCTATTTGCAGCCTTTATTGAACGGTGTGTTGCATTATCAACTGGTTTCAATCCGTTTAAACTGTTTGATAAATAGTTAAATACAATTTTACCAGAAATCCGGAGATGCTATCTCGAGCCGTTCAATGAAGTGGGAAAGTTGTCAATTTCTTACGGAGTATACTGGTTAGAAACTATAAAGACAGGTTGTGTAAGCAGACCGCCGTGACATAATTGAAGGTTATTGAGAAACGGCGTAAATCTGACATTAACTTCATGTCGTTTTGACTGTGCATATTTCGACCAACTTTAAAGTCAGAATTAGCCGGGAATAATTAGTTTGTTGTTTTGGTTTTATACTCATTCTCCATTTTAGAATTCGTCCTCGAATTCCAGTAGTTTGAAACTCTGCGGGACGTTCCAAGGTATCTACGCCCGTTTTCGTCAACATTTTATGTTTTAAAAGCACTAAACACTCTTTTCCCACAGTAACTTGCAACTGATCCATTGAAAAACATTAGTCACGGATACGAATAGGGTGACCGTACCGTGACTGTACTGGACACCAAACCTATGACTTGAATGGCGGGCGAACGCTCTAACCAGTGTGTCATTAATACGCAAAACCCGGGCCCTAGGTCTAAGGTCAATATCACAATTAGAGGCCAAAGGTCAGATACAAAAATGACTTTGTCCGGAGCATTTCTTCTTCATCCATAGAGGGATTTTGATGTAACTTGGTACACATGTTCACCACCATCAGACGGATTGTCATGAGCAAGAACCAGGTCCCTAAGTCTAAGGTCAAGGTCATACTTAGAGGTCAAAGGTTAAATATAAGAATGATTTTGTTCGGAACATTTCTTCTTTATGCATGGAGGGATTTCGATGTAAGTTGGTATAAATGGTCACCACCATGAGGCACCCTTGTTTTTAGAATTACGTCCATTTGTTTACTATAAATAGATTATATTGTTACTTTTTTATTACTGGCGGTAGGGAAAAATCGAGACCACTTTCTGTGGTACAACATTCGTGTTACATCGAATTCTTAGGTGTATTTTGACCTATCTCTACCTGGTAAATAGTTTTGTGTGGACTTATAATAGAATTTTTGTTTTAGGATTAATTTCCCTTTGTTGTTACTATAAATAACTTATATGATAACTTTTTTTATAATTAGCCAAAAAATTCCATATGAAAACAACTGTAGGTTTTTATATATGCAAATTTTAATCCAATTGTTTTGTTATAACATATTGTATATATAGTATGATATTGTTCATACATCATTGACAGATATAAGTTCATTAAAAATTAAAAATTAGATGCCTTCCAGTAGGGGACGTTGTATTGCATAACAATACTTCATTCACTTGTTCTTATTGACTTTTTAATTTTTTTTTTTTTTTTTTTTTTTTTTGATAGTGCTGTTTTAAAGAGATTCTGAGCGATCATGTTTCGAGGGATCCGAGTTCTTAATTTTTTGCGTAAAAGTTTGGAAACGGCACAGATCTTTCATATTTTATATTTCAGTTCATTCATATCACCCGGTTTTGTTTCAAGCTAAAGTTGAAAATGACAGCGATTAAGCGGCTATATCCAGCTACAATACTCACGTTATTCAAATTTGAAAAATATACACATGCTGATAAAAACGGTGGATTTTTTTTATCTCAGTGTTAGATATGAATACGGTCAAATGCTGACAAAATCTTAGCAATATTTTTACTTTAAACATAAATAAATATATATATTTCTTTGCTTCAAGGCGTTCATTCTAGCTTTGATGGAAAAGAATATATCAGAAAATATATTAAAAGTAGGCAGTAGTTATACCAACTCCTTTTTTGAACTACAAGTAGATATTTAATTGTTTTAAATATGACGAAAAGCTTGATGCGGAATGAAATATTTTTGTTCTAAAACACCGGCCCTATTGAAGATTCACGTTAATTACGTAAAATAAAATTTTGAAATATACAAAAGGAATTGTTTATATAAGTCATAGTGTCAAATAAGAAGTGCGACATTTAGCGTTGGTGTTGCGACATATGACGGTGGGTAAATTTTTGCGACATTTAATGTTAAAGGTGCGACATTTAGCGGCAGATGATTTTGCGACTTTTAGCGGTGGTTGAGACATTTAACGTCAACCTTGCGACATTTAACGGTGGTTGCGACATTTAGCGGTGTTGCGACATTTAACGGTGCCACATTGATAACATATGGATCCAGAATTGTAAAGGAACGTTACTGCAAGGTGTTCGACTTTAAGTTAGTAAATTACGTATTTCAAAATTAATTGGTTAATGAAGAACATATTCCTGGCAATAATGCTCTGCCGTAAAATACTCAAGTATTCGTCAACATTTGGGTATGTTACACCTTAAATGGTAGCAACGCATTTTGGTAGTGACTACCAAAATTCGGCCGAGTTTTGGTAGCGACAAAATGCGTTGCAAAGGTACATATGATGTGTTAAGGATCATCGAATGAAACGTATTTTCCCCTTTACTTTGAGTTAGTTTACGTGGCTCCCCTTTATTTAGGCTGCCGGAATCCTAAGGCGGTACACAATTGTTTTTTCCTGCTTACAGGGGTGCGTTTTTGTGCTTGTGAGTCTAAAGCGGTGCCCTACTGTGTTCTTGTATCTTGCTTGTCTGTTTTTCTATGTTAGTTAGTTGTGTGTGGTTGTGTGTTTATCTTGGGACATGAATGTCTGCGCTATTGTGGTTTACGTTGCAGTGTAACTGTGATTAAGGAACGTAGCATTCCCTTTGTATATTCATCCTTGTTCTACTTTCCCCTTCAACTTCCACCCCCACCCCCACCCCACCCTTTCCCTTTTTTTACCCTTTACCACTGCCACCTCCTCTTTCTATATTTGGCATAAATTTATATGTATTTGTTAGATGGCTCTATGCTTCCGAGAAACCTACCCTTACCTATTATCTTTGGTAGTTTTTTCTACATCAGGGGCTGTGCTCATTTTTACATTACGCACAAAAGAGAGATAAAAGGAGGGAATGTTTTCTATAAAATGGTGGGGGAGATGGTTCGGAGTTCCCCTCCCGAGATATAGTTTTCGTATAAAACAACAAAAATGTAGATTCCCGAGCGTCTGAAAGGGGGTCTAAAACGACGCTTCCTATGCAATAACACTGCATTGTTTGGTTGTTTTAGTGTGCTAGTGTTGTTGGAGGGATAGTCCACCGCGGCTTTTAAGGCACAAAAAATGTTGAATTCTGTAAACGAAGTATAAATGTGCGAAAGGCACGTGTGTCCTCCACCTAGATATCTTTTAAAACATCCCACATAAACAAAAATGGTGTATTATGTGCGTGTTTAGGGGTCTGAGATAAATATTTCCGGCAAAAACATATTTTTTCTCTTTAAGCGTGAGAGGTTTGGAGATTCAACCATAGATGTCTATAAAACACAACGTTAAAGAATGGTAAAACGTGGGTGTGGGCTTACTCGAATTTTTTTCCAAAAACTAAATACTCCGTCGTTATATTTTGATTTTGGTGTATACATGCGAGTGGTATTTTCAAACTATTTTGGGGTCCTTCCTGGATAACCCATGGAAATAGTGGGTTTTGTGTGTTTAGATAGGTAAGAAATATATCATTTACTCAGAAATGAAGCCAAGTTCCTTCAATATCTCTCGATGTATGTCAAAGTTATTCACGTGTGTTCCAATGGCCCTGCTTGACTGAGCGACTAAGTTCCAACATGACTCTCTTTGAAGTAATATTGTCCATTTGTCACAAAATATTCTTTTTGTAAAATATGAGATTATTAATAATACCGTTTTGCGTTTGATGTGTACATATCCAACGCAATTTGGTACTACATTTTTGTAAACTACCAAACTGTGTTGAGTGTAACGCATTTTGGTAGTGACTACCAAATCTCGGCCGAAGTTTGGTAGTGGCTTCCAAAATGCTTTGCTACGATTCTGAGGTGCAACAACGGTATACATTTTTGGTTGCCATTAGCGTGTTATTTATGAGTTCGAACATTCGACAGACTTCCTCAAAAACTTGAGTAAATAACATTCAGCCTTATTCACTTAAAATTTCGACTTATAAGTTTACATTTACTACCTTGAAGTTATCTAAATCGAAATTTTGAGTTCATATGTCGAAATTTCAGCTTAGTGTCGTGTCTCCTTGTTCGCAAACGTTGAGCGGCCGTTCGTCTGTTAATTGTCTGAACGTTGTCATGGCTAAACCTGAGCTTGGATGTGATTTTATTGTATCATTTAGACAGACAAATTGTAAAGTGGATACATCTACCTACATATACATATATGGTAACAAAGGGACATGAACAGTGTTCAATACGTAAACCATATATCTAAAATAAGTACTCTGTTTCAAGCTATAGCCAGAACATAAACCTATGTATATACGCTCTGGTCGTAAGGACTTGAACGAGGTCGGAAAACATCTCCAATATTGTCAGAATATTTCAATATAAATACTATATAGTTCAAAAGTTCTAATATTACCCGTTCACCTACTTTGGATTCTCTCAAACTTTAAAGCTACCCTCGTCGGTGCGACGTTAAACCCAACAAAATAAAAAAAATTAAAGCTACCCTCTACTTTATTTACGTTTATGAAAAATATCTATTTTTGCTTCATAACCGGTATGACGATATACAAATATTGTCTTTTTTAAAAATATTGAATTGTTAAACCGAATTTCAACAAATGATTTAATTTTGCGTATACTTTATGCCTGTCTATCTACAATAATATACTAAAACACGGACAATTTGATGAAATAACTTCTATATATTCTACCATTTCTACAGTTCCCTAGATGAAGACGAAAATGATTTTTATTAACAGTTTTGTAAATAAGTAGGTATTTTTTTCGTTATGGGCAAGGCTCAAACTTCCTTGTACTTCCCTAACGGTAAACTAACACTGAATTCTTTTCACCAGCTAAATTGCACAAAATATGCGGATTTAGAAATAATGTTAACTCCCAATTCTGATTTTGTTTGCAGTCAATAGCCGATTTTCAACAGCCCGAGAATTGAATCTTAATTTGTACAACATTTGCAACGAATTTGGAGCTAGCTGGAAGCTTGACACTATAAATTTCGGTGTTAAATTCAAGCCAGCATTGATCTTCGAACCTGGTCAAAATTCTTAGTCTAAGAAACTAAACTCGAGCTTGAATCGTATTTAGCACGCTTGGAGATAGATAACAAGAGCACCGCCATGCAGGTGCTGACGCTCATCTGATTTGTTTTGTATAATAGAAATATTGTCCTACCCATGATTTTCTAAGTCTAAAAAGGGCCATCCTTCTTGCAAAAAGCAGGAAAGAGTAATGTTTCTTGATGTACTGATGATGGTGAAAAACTGCTGCAAGTTTGGCGTGGACGGTAGCATGCATTTCCACTACCGTCCATGAACAGGCTCAATCAAACCGAGCCTGCAACATTTTCGTTTCTGTTGTGTTGAGCGACCTGTGGGGTTTCTACTTTTTCTATTTAAAGCAATAGCTTTGATAGTTTATGAGAAAAGCTGACTTAAACATAATATTCAACCAAGAAAACTGATTCTCTAAGTCCAAAAGAGACAATAATTATTACAAAAAAGCAGGATGGAGTTATTTTTCTTGCTGCACCGGGTCAGCTTATGATGGTGAACAAGTGTTGTAAGTTTCAAAGCAATAGCTTTGATAGTTTAAGAGAAAAAGTTGACCTAAACATAAAACTTAACCAAGAAATTTCATATTTTCTAAGTCCAAAATGGGTCATAAATCTTACAAAAAGCAAGATGGAGTTAAGTTTTTTGATGTACAGGGTCAGCTATTGATGTTGAACAAGTGTTGCATGTTTCAAAACAATACGTTGGATAGTTTAGAAGAAACGCTGACCTAAACATAAAACTTAACCAAGAAATCAGATTTTCTAAGTCCGAAAGGGGCCATAATTCTTCGAAAAGCAGAATGGAGTTATGTTCCTTGCTGCACAGGGTCAGCTTATGATGGTGAACAACAGTTGCAAGTTTCAAAGCAATATCTTCGATAGTTTAGGAAAAACCCATGACCTAAACATAAAACTTAACCAAGAAATCTGATATTTTCTAAGTCCAAAAGGGGCCATAATTCTTGCAAAATGCAGGATGGAGTTATTTGTCTTGGTGTACAGTGTCAGCTAATGATGGTGAACAAGTGTTCCAATTTTCAAAGAAATACCTTTGATAGTTTAGGAGAAAAGCTGACCTAAACATAAAACTTAACCAGGCAATGCCGACGCCGACACCGATCAAGTGATGACAATAACTCATCATTTTTTTTTTCAAAATATCAGATGAGCTAAAAATGTATTTCGAGACGGTATAAATTTTTGGGCATGTTAGGTGATCAAAACTAAACTTTTCAAAAGGATGAATATTGTGTTGGCATTGAATTTCGAGCAAACTCAGCGATTGATGTCTAAATTAAAAGAAAATCCCGAATTTCCAGCTGGAATTGAAAATAAAGCCAGCTGAAAGTTCAGCTTCTTGAAAAAATGAAATTTAATGCTCGAACTTCCCCGAAATTCAAAGACAGATTGATATTCAGCTTTTTCGATGCATTTCGATTTTTTCGAGCTGGCTTGAAATTCAATGCGAGCTCGAAATTCAAGTTTTTGAAAATCTGAATTTCTATATTCAACTAGGTAGAAAAATAATTCTAGATCCAAAATCAGTCTTTTCAAAATCTAGAAGCGGATCCAAAATTGGATACTAGATCGGAATTCAGCTTTTCAATATTCTATGGTAGGTTATAATGTCAGCTTGAATTCATTTTTATGCCCCCGAAGGGAGGCATATAGTTTTTGATCCGTCTGTCTGTCCGTCGGTCTGTCCGCAATTTTCGTGTCCGGTCCATATCTTTGTCATCCATGGATGGATTTTCAAATAACTTGGCATGAATGTGTGGAACAGTAAGACGACGTGTCGCGCTTAAGACCCAGGTCCGTAGCTCAAAGGTCAAGGTCACACTTAGACGTTAAAGGTCATTTTTCATGATAGTGCATTGATGGGCGTGTCAGGTCCATATCTTTGTCATCCATGGATGGATTTTCAAATAACTTGGCATGAATGTGTACCATAATAAGACGAAGTGTCGCGCGCAAGTTCCAGGTCCGTAGCTCAAAGGTCAAGGTCACACATAGACGTTAAAGGTCATTTTTCATGATAGTGCATTGATGGGCGTGTCCGGTCCATATCTTTGTCATCCATGGATGGATTTTCTAGTAACTACGCAAACATGTATGGAACAGTAAGACGACGTGCCGTGTCGCGCACAAGACCCAGGTCTGTAGCTCAAAGGTCAAGGTCAAACTTAGACGTTAACGGTCATATTTCATGATAGTGCATTGATGGGCGTGTCCGGTCCATATCTTTGTCATTCATGCATGGATTTTAAAATAACTACGCATGATTGTGTGGCACAGTAAGACGAAGTGTCGCGCGCAAGACCCAGGTCCGTAGGTCAAAGGTCCTAAACTCTAACATCGGCCATAACTATTCATTCAAAGTGCCATCGGGGGCATGTGTCATCCTATGGAGACAGCTCTTGTTTTTTATATTTTTTTCAGTTTAAAAATTTGGGCAAATTGTAGCATATCTATTACCAAATAGTTTGCTGATTGCTGCGACTACAGGTCAACAATAAGTCCAGTAATTGAGACAAAGCTGACAGAATCGCCATACGGCACATGGAAGTAACGTAACTCTGAGTGTAGGCTAAGAAAGGCATGCAAACATTCATTGTTAATTAGATTTGACCTGTACTGAAAGTTTGCGTAATCTTTGACTTTTTTATACGCCCGTTTGAAAAACGGGACGTATTATGGGAACGCCCCTGGCGGGCTGGCGGGCGGCGTCCACAGACCTTGTCCGGAGCATATCTTTTATATGCATGGAGGGATTTTGATGAAACTTTGCACAGTTGTTCACCATCATAAGACGGAGTGTCAGGCGCAAGAACCAGGTCCCTAGGTCTAAGGTCAAGGTCACACTTAGAGGTCAAAGGTCAAATTCAAGTATGACATTGTACGGAGCATATCTTTTTCATACATGGAGGGATTTTGATGAAAGTTGGCACAATTGTTCATCATCATGAGACGGAGTGTCATGCGCAAGAACCAGGTCCCTAGCTCTAAGGTCAAGGTCACACTTAGAGGTCAAAGGATACAAAAATGAAAAAATCAAGAATGACTTTGTCCAAAGAATATCTTCATGCATGGAAGGATTTTGATGTAGCTTGGCACAATTGTTCATCATTATGAGAGGGTGTGTCATGCACATGAACCATGTCCCTAGGTCTAAGGTCAAGATCACACTTAGAGGTCAAAGGATACAAGAATAAAAACTTTGTCCGGAGCATATCTTCTTCATGCATGAAAGGACTTTGTTGTAGCTTGGCACAAATGTTCACAAGCACGAGACGGAGTGTCATGCGCAAGAACCAGGTCCCTAGGTCTAAGGTCAAGGTCACACTTAGAGGCCAAAGGTCAAATACAAGAATTTCTTTGTCCGGAGCATTGCTTCTTCATGCATGGAGGGATTTTGATGTAACTTGGCACAATTTTACATCATCATGAGACGGAATGTCATGACTGGTCCCTTCTTTTGAATAACTTACCTTTGTTGTTACTATAAATAGTTTATATTGTACTTTTGTAAGTTTTTCATTACTAGTTGTGGGGAAAAATCGAGACCACTTTTCTATTGTACAACATGCATGTTTCATCCAATTTTGAGGTGTATTCTGAGCTATCTCTACCTGGTAAGGATTTTTGTACGGACTTGCCAATTTTTTTTTAAAGATTAACTTCCCTTAGTTGTTACTATAATAACTTACATTGTAACTTTTTTATAATTTACCGTAGGGAAAAACCAAGACCACTTTTCTGTGGTACAACATTGATGTTACTTTCAAATTTTGGGTGTATTTTAAGGTATCTCTACCTGGTAATATTTTTTGTGGACTTAGAAAAATAAAAGAATTACAATAATTTCTAAAAAAAAAAAAAAAAAAAAAAAACATTGTAAACAACTACAAAATTAAAATTCCACGTGCAAATACAGGTGCTTGCTGTGACGGGCGTATATTTTGACATTCTGGCAGTCTTGTTTACTGCTGTTTTCCATGTCGAAACAGTTGGAAATTTCGCGGTTTTAACAAAGCCATGTATACAGTGTCTTAAATCATATTTGCAGAGTATGCGGTAAATATCCGGCATAAAATGGCACGAGACGGGTAGCAAATAGTGTCTGAACCTGTTTATTCCCATCTAAATTACAAAGTTGACCAAGAAACAACAGCTTTCGTTTGTCAATCTCTTGTTCAAGAGTGAGGGTGCCGACAAAACCCAAATCTATATCCGTCCTTGTAAGCTTTGGCATTGCCTACATAAATTTGATGCACTGACGGTGTACCCTTTCTAACGACTGTAATTGACTGTCCGTAAATACTACACCATAGTTCGCACCCGAATAAAGCCTTAGATGAAACTACTGATTGGTATAGGTGTTTGACTGTGTAGACCATTTTATGTACACCTACATTTGACATACTGAAGAGGGTTTTTCGTATTTTAAAACAAGCTTCATTGATGTTCAGGGTTCATGTACTTGTCACAATATACAATGTACACCTAAATGAATATACGATTCAGATTCATTTACGTTTGTTTCTCCTAATTTCCATTGTCTTAAGTTTAACACGTTTTCTTTCTCATTGAAAACATAACACTGCTTTTGCTTGCATTGTACAAGTACGTTTGAGTTTTTGAGTTTTTATGAAATGTTTATTTTATTTATATTTGGGTTTTACGGTGCACCAACATAGTATAGTGTAGCGTACTTCAGCCAGGGAAGTCAGGATGCCTTGATGAAATACACTACAATAAACAGGACTAGATTCTACTGGAGTTTCAATACACCAGCAGTAGTATTATTACTTCAGTTACTTAAGGTATAGAAGACGACAACGATATCAGTTTTAATACTCTTTCTTGCATAAAAACTACTTTTTTTCACTGGATCCGCCCATGTACAAACGGGAGAAAAATCATGTGCAAACAAGGCAATTCACGTGCTGTTAATACATGATTTTTATTTTTGAAATGCTTTGCCAGGGACGTATGTATGTATTTCTACGCAGACTGATATATTTGGCATCTGCATCTTGTTTCTTCCATAATATCTTCTTCTTATAACATTATAGATACAATGTAATCCATAGTATTTTAGCTGTATCAATTTCCAACCCAAAACGTACTGCCCCCCCCCCCCCCGCCATCAATGTACGCTCTAGCTTCTCTTAGAGTTTACTCCCTTTACAAAGCGTCTGTTCAGTTATTGTAAATAACTGTGAATAAATAAGTATCGCGTGTAACTTGTGCTATTGCCCATTTTTAGGTATTATATTAATGATTTTTGTTAGTATCAGTCGGTTTGTTTTTACCTGATTGTTCGCAGAATTCATATAATAAACCTCGAAAGCTAGTCACTAGCTTCGTACTCATCCGTACTCTGTTTGTTCGTAATTCGAATGTAAAGTTGTTATTCTTAAAATAATTGTGTTCCTGTTTATCAAATTTTTAAGTTATATGCAAAATTATGTGTAATGTAAGTTTGTATACTAAAAATAAAATAAGATGCTCAAAAACCTTCCAAATACCTTGTATAGTGAGTGTTGTTGTTGATGTGTGCCCGGTTATGGATATTTAATAAAAGTTTTACCGTTTTCCAAAACAACAAGAATGTATAATAAAAAATGTACCGGAATCGTCAAGTCAATTCACATGCAAGTTTAGTCGTCATTGTAACTGTTTTTTATGACAAGATGATATAGCGACAATAACGTTTGGTTTTGGTGCATTAAGCCTGCAGAAGCCCTTGGGATATGTTGTGACCTCGACCTATCGGTTCTCGGTCACAACAATCCGCGGGCTTTGCAGACGTTATTAATAAACAAAATATACGTGTATATCCTAATTATTAAACGCAATAATGCATTAAAACAGACATATAACATACAAATAGCAATCCTAAATCCTAAAAAGTAATCAAATTCATGAAGTGTGCCAGCTCTCAGATGGGGACAGTTGCCTAAGTAAATATATTAGACCGTATTCCTTAAAAACTAAGATAAAACCCTAACTTTAGGATTTTATTTCCTAAAGTTCGTACTAAAACTATTTCGTATACAAGTATACCTGTACTTGTATTTATATAGTACTAATTCAATGAACCTAAATTTGGATAACCGATATTTAGGAAAGATTCCTAAATACTTACTAAAAATTGGATTTAGGATTAGTACGTTAGTTGTTTTGACCAATAATAATTTGAATAATGGCGCCTTCGCAACTGTTCTTCCAAAGTGAGGCAGATCGCTCTATTTATAAGCTTTGACTCGTTTAGGAATTTAGGAGAGATGTCTCATCCAATCAGATTGCACTTAGGAATTTTCTAGAAATCTCATCCTAAAATACGCCAAGCGGAATCTCCAAGTAAAATTACGAATAACACGACATACAATAAAATGTGAGCAATACTACACAAAGACAATATATCACTTATGGTATTAAATCAAATGATGAGTAACATTTGGGTAGATAAAATGTAATTGATGCTGTAACGTTTCAGTGCCACACAAATCCCGTCAGTGAAAAGCTAGCTCATCACCAAAGGTGATTTAATGCGCATATATACTGTCATTTTACTCCAATGACAATTGACAGGTTTACAAATTTGCATATTAATGCAATTACTTCCCTTTATGCATTCAGTAATCGTTACATTACTTTCCCCTCCGAGAAATCTCGTCCCGAGATTTGGCCTGGGAAATACATGGGTAAGGCAACTCCAGTCCGGCAGTTGACTTCATCCCACCGCTACCACCATTTGTAACGTTTTAGTGCCTTACAAATCCCGTCAGTGAAAAGCTAGCTCATCACCAAAGGTGATTTAATGCGCATATATACTGTCATTTTACTCCAATGACAATTGACAGGTTTACAAATTTGCATATTAATGCAATTACTTCCCTTTATGCATTCAGTAATCGTTACAATGCAATAAAATGGAGAATTCCGGTGATTGAAAGTTCCAAATTTACACCGCGAATGACCTAACAAATAGTACGCACTTCTTTCACAAAAATGAACAATAATGTAAAGTTTCAGTGACAGTTAATGATTAAAATATGTTTCTAACATCCTATCAATGAACATTACACAAAATGATACAAATATGCTGCATTAGAATATGAAAATGGATGTATTTCTACACGATGCAGCAAACAACATGGCAGCCTCCATAAATTTCAGGAACAGATTTAGGAAATTGACATTCACACAAAATACAGATAAATGGATAAAGTAAAGTTAATAAATGGTGACAATTTAATTAAAGTGCAATGTACTCCTTAGAAACATGAAATAACAAAAAGATACAAGCATAAACATGGGAGAAAACGTGCAAGATAATAACTGACATTGCAGAAAAAAAGGTAACTGTCATTCTTCATAAATACAAACATCATTATGATTTAACTTTAAGTGAAATAAATCATAGCTTTTAGCATTGATATAGAATACATAATACATGTGGTACATAAATCCTACAATAGGTTATATGGCGCCAAACAGGACTACAAATTTTGGTTTCACATCTCATTTACATCGAAATAAAAACATGAGGTATGGAATCAAAATTTGCATACCTGCTGGATTCACAGAGTTACAGCAAAACCAAGTGTTAAGACCCTATTAGTCGCCTCTTACGATCATGCAAGGGTAAGGCGGTGGTTCCAATTCTTTTCAACCACTGCCTTACCCTTGCATGATCGTAAGAGGCGACTAATAGGGTCTTAAGTGTTGAAGACCATGTTTAATCAAAGAAGTACCATATCATCAGCACGGGTGGGACATTCGTAAGGCGTTTCATGTATACTGAAATCAGGTTTAGATAACTCTGTGGCATTCATCAAATCATTTATGAATGATAAATAGAGCCAGTGACTTAGGTAGTGACCTTGATGCGTGCCTTGTTCTATTTTGATCCAATCTGAAGTCAGACCTTGAGTCTTTACACAACTTGAAACGTTTACAAACATGTTGGATATAATTTTGTATAGCTGGCAATTGGCTAACTTTGACAGTTTTGGCATTAGTAAAGAGTATGAGACTCTGTCACATGCTTGGCGGACGTCTAGAAAGCAGGCATACAGTTTTGACTTATTCTCTTTAGCAAAGTAGATACTCTCGCCAGCAAGAATGATGACATATGCAACTGTAAATTTTCTGAAAACCCCCTTGTAGAGCGTTAACCTTAAAGCTGTTATTCTTGCCAATGATATCCAGAATAACCTTTTCGTATACTTTTAATATATTGTAGCATAAGGATTTTGCTCGATAGCTGTTCGGATCGTTTTTCCTTTATTACCACCTTTGAAAGGTACAGTTATAATACCCTTTTAAGGTCGTCTGGGATATGACAGAAATTAGACATTTTTTGGAAAAGCTTTCTTATGACTATAATAAATAAATCCCCGCCATGTTTAATATGTTCGTAACTGATACGGTCATACCCAACTGCTTTACCATTTTTACGGGTTGCCAACTGTTTACGGACCATGGACTCCTCTTGCGTAATTTTAGTAGAATCATTGATTTTTGCATTCAGGTCAAAATATTGCACTTCCTCTTTGCGAAGCGAAGTTTTATAACCTCATCATCAAAGTCAGCACTTTGTCGTAGGTTTATATAGTTCAGTAAAATAGTTTCTCCAGCCCCGATTTATAATTATCAACTGCATTATTACAAATTTTATCGTTAAAGCCCTTCTCGGCGGCTATTCAAATTCTGTTGCCTGTATGCAACCCATGATTACAATAGGTAATTGTTAACGGCCACGCGCCACACTTTTGCACGGAAAACCAGTTTACTGGGAATTGTATTAAAAACTGAGGTATTTTGACAGGCGTCGCTGTTCATAGTCAGGATTTTCATGCTTTTTCAGTGACAATTTAAGGTTAAAAGGTAGGACTGGAGCAGGTCTTTAAAATCATTTCAAACACTGGAGAAGTCCTATTTTTCTTTCTCCCTGTATTAATTAATCTCCAAAATGCACCGTTGTCTATTTCTGCGGCCGTATTATTTTCATTCTCGACCTTGTCGACGTACTGTTAGACTACTTTTCGAGAGTTGTTAAGGGACTAACCCGATCTGTCTCCATTGAAAAATTAATAACTGAAATAGGCTGGGTTTCATTAAAAGACAGACGTATTATTCTAAAACTAACTACTGTATACAAAGCAAGACAAGGAAAGCTTCCAGATTATCTTGCTGATTTATTTCCTGGAACTGTATCCGAATCAAACTCACACCGACTTCGTAATAGCAATGACTACGTGACATTAGCCCGCCGCACCCAGATATATAATTCATCTTTTATTCCATCTGCTACTTCTCTATGGAATAATCTTGAAATAGATATTAAAAACTCAGACTCATTGAATATTTTCAAAACCAGATTGAAAGCGAAATACAAAGCAGATATAGTTCCTAAATATTTTTGTATTGGTGACCGAAAATGTTGTGTATATCACGCACGCATACGCAACGGCTGTAGTAACCTGAATGCTGATCTTTTAAACAATAATTTACACAACAATTCTTCATGTGAATGTGATTATCAATACGAAGACGCCAATCATTTTTTCTTTAACTGAGAAATTATCAAACTCAGAGAACCGTCTTGTTTCACGAGACACGTAAATTTCATCCGCTTAACCTACAAACAATTCTGTTCGGGAATGATCGATATACGGAAGATGAAAACACGTTCATCTTTCTACAAGTTCAAAAATATATAAAACAGACAGGCAGATTCTAATGAAACTTTCTTATATATGAAAATCTCTCTCTCCCCCCCCCCCTCTCTCTCTCTCTCTCTCTCTCTCTCTCTCTCTCTCTCTCCCTCTCTCTCTCTCTCCATCAATTAATTAACCAATTATTTCAATATTGTTAACACAACTTCGCATATTTATTTTGTTTTCTCCGCCTAGGTATATTATGTTATTTCTATTGGGAAGGGCCGTTTACTGATGTTGTGAGAACTTGTGGCTCATTTGCTTATTTTCTTGGCTGTACATGTACAGTTTTGATGTTTGTTGTGATAAATGTAAATACTAATAAGCAATAAAATATGATTAAATTAAATTAAAAACTTTTCGGTGTAGATTTCGAAGCATGCATTTAGAATCCTTTAAAACTTGTACAGTGTTCTTATCTTGGGCGGTTTTCATTTAACCATAAAGTGCAATCCGATGATTTTTGCATGGAAGGTACGTTTGAAATACATAAAGGTATTCACCTTCAGCTACATTTACTGCTTTACCTGTGATGTATTTCTAATTCAAATATAGAAGTGCGACAATATTATTTAAATTTTGATTCCAAAGAAAAGCAATGACCCCTTTACCAACACGCCTATTTCCTGGAATGTTGAGATCGAGGTCCGCTATAGAATGGCTGATATATTTAGAATTTATTTGATCTAGAAACAGGAGGTTGTGATTGTACAGCCAATGTTCGGCTATATTCCGCATATATCTACATTGTGATTTTCTAAAAAGCCGCTCAGATAGCTGGCGCTCGACATTATTCCCGTCGCATTTCATGTAGCTATGTTGTAATCGTTTTGCCTCATGTATTTGATTAATTGTTATCATTGTATTCTAATACCGAATAGCGGTTAAACCATAATCAAGCCAGGCATCAGATCACTCCTGATCTCTCTTGTTCTCTTAAAACTCATCTTTATCTCTATGATGCTGAACGTGCGATCTTTAAGCTTTCCGAGATAGCCACGGACGACATGTTACGCCATCTGGCCAAAAAAATGGATTGTCTGTCAATTCGTTAGCATGCTCATCGGCTTCAACATTCACCTGAATGGTATGGTGGCTGGCCCTTTATTTCTGCATTTCGTGTTGTCGTTCGGCGGGGCGAAAATACGAAAACGACAAATTTAGCGAAACTCCTTAGAGCGCCGACACGATAGATTTTGTTAGTTTTCGTGTTGGCGGTTAATTTGTCGTGTCGGCCGTCTTTATTTATCGTGTTTTCGTGTTGTCGTGTCGGCGGGGCGAAAACACGAAAACACGACAAATAAAGGGCGCCGACTAATTAGATATTTGTCTAGTTTTCGTGTTGTCGTGTTTTCGCCCGGCCGACACGAAAACACGACAAACACATTATTTGTCGAGTTTTCGTGTTGTCGTGTTTTCGCCCCGCCGACACGAAAACACAAAAAACTCGACAGATTAGGTATTTGTTGAGTTTTCGGCGGGGCGAAAACACGACAACACGAAAACACGACAAATTCTTTTTAGACATCTCTTATAAAGTGTAGAGTTATTCTGAAGCCAGTGGCAAAGGGTTTTAGAAGCATTTTTCTTTCTATTCGAACGAACCGCAAATTCGAAATTTTTTTATATTTCTTAAAGCTGCATTAGGAGATTTGAGATTGTAAAACAGTACAATAATATGTCAGATGTCAGTTATCGTTTTAAACATACAAAGTGTATGTATTACTGACCCGGTTCTAGAAATATTTCATTGGGGTGCGGGGAGCGGCAACAGTTAAAGAATGAAGGCGGCATCGGCGAGCCGAGTTGTGTAGGTGGATCAGGGCGTGTCTACCTTTAAATGTTTGAAATACATATATAAAATGTTGGCTTCTGCTGCAAATTTTGAGGTACGGTTAACCCCTCCTGACAGTGGAGTCACAGGGTCTTTCCCTTGTCATTTTTGAAATATAGGTATAAAATGGTGGTCCCTGCTGCATTTGTTTTCCAAAATTTGAGGTACGTTAGGGGGTCATGCGATCCGATTTAGGGGGTCAGAGGGTATCCTCACGGACATAGGAATAAAATGATGGCTTCTGTTGCATTTATGGGTATAAATTGTGAAAAATAATATTATTCCTTTGCCAAAATAGTTGGCTTGGGTGCAACTATGACGAGTACAGGTCACTTTGGGGGTTAGGGTATGGGTTTGGGTTGGGGGATGGCCTGGCCATCGGCCCCTGCCCTGGACCCGAGCCTGTACAGATAGAAAAAATAATTACGTATATGCGTGGGCCTCAATGAAGATTAACCTATTCACACGAAATACCCAACCCCCGTACCTCAAAATTTGGGCTCAAAATTGCAGAGGCCACCATTTTATACAAAAGACAGATACGCCCTGACCCACCTAACATGAGGGTTTAACCCTTTCCGTACCTAACCCCACTCGGCTCGCCGATGCCGCCTTCATTCTTTAACTGTTGCCGCTCCCCGCACCCAATGAAATAATTTGGAAGTTGGAACCAGGTCAATTATACATACACTTCACATTACTCTACATTTTATAAGAGATGTCTTAAAAGAATTCCGAAAACACGACAACACGAAAACTCGACAAATACCTACTTTGTCGAGTTTTCGTGTTTTCGTGTCGGCGGGGCGAAAATACGACAACACGAAAACTCGACAAATTATGTATCTGTCGTGTTTTCGTGCCGGTGGGGCGAAAACACGGCAACACGACAAATATTATGTCACGAAAACTCGACAAAAAAAGGGCGCCGACACGACATATTTATACCCGCCAATACGAAAACTCGACAGATAAATCTGTCGTGTCGGCGCCCTTTAAATGTCGTGTTTTCATGGCAGAAAGAAAATCAGACACCATAGAATGGTAACATTTCCATATTTATGCTTCCTAATTGAAACGTGTGTAACTTTTGGCCCGCGTTTGTTAATGTAGTTCGCTATCTTAATTTCTGTTATAGACGGTTGAAGCCGCCGACAAAAAAGCGTTTTCTATATTTTCTAACATTCTGATCAAAGTTTTCCTCGTCACGCTCTGTATTTTCAATATCGTCAGGCGGATTCTGGTAGTTGTTACGATATTTGTAGTTACTTACAAAGTCGTGATCACGGTCTTTAGCCGCTGCAATTTCCTTGTTAATTATTCCGAAGTTTATCTTTCTTTTCTGATTCCGTGAGTTTTACGGGTTCTTGTGTGAACGTGACGTCACGTGCTGGTGTTTTTGCGGTCGGCTGATGTCGTCAATACGGTTGCATTAAGCTCATTTTGCTCAGTATTGATACTCGGACAGTTAACAGTTTTAGATAAGGTCACACATTCAGAATCACGGGGAGGTATTGTGGACAGGCCATCACGGGCAATTTTGCAGTCTGACGCCCCTGGTGGCGAATTCACCGGTAATCTAGGTGACACGGCATTTGTTTGTTGTTTAATTCCCGTGTCTGAATGGTGCAACCTGTTATTGTTGCATGTATTGTTACATTCCTTAACAGATGGCACGTACAGCTAAAGCTTTAACATCGTATACCCTTAGCTGCAATGATTTTACATTGATTAAATTGGTATTTAACTCATCTTTACATTTCATTGATTCGTCACACAGTTCTTTCTTCATATCGGATAAATCTTGTTTCAATTTGTCAGTACATGTGTCTCTGAGATCCTGATATTTTCAGTAGCAATTTCAAAAGCAAACTGTCTGCTTGGAGAGATGTTATTGTTTCTTTAAGAGACTGGATTTCCATTTTGTATTGACACTTCTCTGTATTAGTATCAGGTAACTTCATGTTTAGCCTGTCCACTAGGGGTTTTCTAGGTGACAGGTAACTGGATGTTTAGCCTGTCCACTAGGGGTTTTCTTGACAGGTAACTGGATGTTTAGCCTGTCCACTAGGGGTTTTCTAGGTGACAGGTTACTGGGGTTTTCTAGGTGACAGGTAACTGGTTGTTTAGCCTGTCCACTAGGGGTTTTCTAGGTGACAGGTAACTGGATGTTTAGCCTGTCCACTAGGGGTTTTCTAGGTGACAGGTAACTGGATGTTTAGCCTGTCCACTAGGGGTTTTCTAGGTGACAGGTAACTGGATGTTTAGCCTGTACACTAGGGGTTTTCTAGGTGACAGGTAACTGGAAGTTTAGCCTGTCTACTAGGGGTTTTCTAGGTGACAGGTAACTGGAAGTTTAGCCTGTCCACTAGGGGGTTTTCTAGGTGACAGGTAACTGGAAGTTTAGCCTGTCCGCTAGGGGGTTTTCTAGGTGACAGGTAACTGGATGTTTAGCCTGTCCACTAGGGGTTTTTCTAGGTGACAGGTAACTGGATGTCTAGCCTGTCCACTAGGGGTTTTCTAGGTGACAGGTAACTGTATGTCTAGCCTGTCCACTAGGGGTTTTCTAGGTGACAGGTAACTGTATGTTTAGCCTGTCCACTAAGGGTTTTCTAAGTGACAGGTAACTGGGTGTTTAGCCTGTCCACTAGGGGTTTTCTAGGTGACAGGTAACTGGATGTTTAGCCTGTCCACTAGGGGTTTTGGTTTTCTAGGTGACAGGTAACTGGTTGTTTAGCCTGTCCACTAGGGTTTTTCTAGGTGACAGGTAACTGGATGTTTAGCCTGTCCACTAGGGGTTTTCTAGGTGACAGGTAACTGGATGTTTAGCCTGTCCACTAGGGTTTTTCTAGGTGACAGGTAAATGGATGTTTAGCCTGTCCACTAGCGGTTTTCTAGGCGTCAGTTAATCATTTTTGTATGAATTACATATTTTTCAATGAAATTATTGTACATTATGTAATAAGTTGCTAGACTACATCAGATTAATATTTGTCTTTAAGTGCTCCCGATTATTGAAATTACTCTTCCAATGTTGTTGTTCAGTAGGTGTGCCAAGATAAATATTGACAAACAGAGGTTGCAAAGATGGACTGTTGAGTTATACTTTTCATGAACAAACTGATTACCCAATAATTTACAAACCCCTAGAGGAAAGGATAGGCGTCCAGTTACCGCGGTTAGAACACAGGCTAGGTGTCCGTTTACAAGATGACTAGATACTTCCTAATTGTAAAATGGTTTTACTGGCCGTTTGCCGCTATGACATAATAATTGTGACGTGAGAAAAATGAATTGTTGCACAATTACACACAATTTTCAGCCTTCTTTGTTTAAAAGGAAAACAAATCAGGTCGTGTTAGAATCAATAGGAAAATGAATCGGGTCGTGTTAGAATTAATCATAAATATCGGCTATGTATTATCGTGTTATTGTGTTTGATTCTCGGGCGGGGCGTATGTTCTCCGTGACTATTTGATAAACGACAAAAAATCAAAACTTAAATTATATGAGACTTTCTCGAGACCACAAAGAGACACAAACCCGCAATAACCATTATGTCAAACAAAACACCATCTAACCCTTGACCCTTGTATTGTAAGAACTACCTAATCAGAAGGTTCATTAACCGAACACAAGATGAACATGTAAATGTGAGTGTGTGTGTTGTTCGTGTGCACTACCTGGCGCGCACTGCTGTGAGATGTGGGTTGGTGAGGTGCACTACCTGGCGCACACTGCTGTGAGATGTGGTTTGGTGAGTTGCACTACCTGACGCACACTGCTGTGAGATGTGCACTACCTGGCGCTCACAGCTGTGAGATGTGGTTTGGTGAGATGCACTTCCTGGCGCGCACTGCTGTGAGATGTGCACTACCTGTGAGATGTGCACTACTTGGCGCACACTGCTATGAGATGTGGTTTAGTGAGGTGCACTACCTGGCACACACTGATGTGAGATGTGCACTACCTGACGCACAATGCTGTGAGATGTGCACTACCTGACGCACAATGCTGTGAGATGTACACTACCTGACGCACACTGCTGTGAGATGTGCACTACCTTATGCACACTGCTTTGAGATGTGCACTACCTGGTACAAACTGCTGTGAGATGTGCACTACCTGGCGCAAACTGCTGTGAGATGTGCACTACCTGGTGCACACTGCTGTGAAATGTGCATTCTACCTGCCACACACTGCTATGAGATGTGCACTACCTGACGCACACTGCTATGAGAGGTGCACTACCTGGCGCACATGGCTGGGAGATGTGCACTACCTGACGCACACTGCTGTGAGATGTGCACTACCTGACACACACTGCTGTTGGAGGTGCACTACCTGGCGCACACTGCTGTGAGATGTGCACTACCTGGTGCACACTGCTGTGAAATGTGCATTCTACCTGCCACTCACTGCTATGAGATGTGCACTACCTGACGCACACTGCTGTGAGAGGTACACTACCTGGCGCACATGGCTGTGAGATGTGCACTACCTGACGCACACTGCTGTGAGATTTGCACTACCTCACACACACTGCTGTGAGATGTGGACTACCTAACGCACACTGCTGTGCGAGGTACACTACCTGGCACACTCTGCTGTGAGATGTGCACTACCTGACGCACACCGCTGTGAGATTCGCACTACCTGACGCGCACTGCTGTGAGATGTGCACTACCTGGCGCAAACTGCTGTGAGAGATGCACTACCTGGTGCACACTGCTCTGAGATGTGGTTTGGTGAGGTGCACTACCTGGCGCACACTGCTGTGAGATGGTTTGGTGAGGTGCACTACCTGACGCACACTGCTGTGAGATGTGATTTGGTGAGGTGCACTACCTGATGCACACTGCTGTGGGATGTGCACTACCTGGCGCACTCCTGTGATATATGGTTTGATGAGGTGCACTTTCTGGCGCACATTGCTGTGAGATGTGGTTTGGTGAGGTGCACTACCTGATGCACACTGCTGTGAGATGTGGCTTGGTGAGGCGCACTACCTGGCGCACACTGCTGTGAGATGTGGCTTGGTGAGGCGCACTACCTGGCGCACACTGCTGTGAGATGTGGTTTGGTGAGGTGCACTTCCTGGCGCACACTGCTGTGAGATGTGGTTTGGTGAGGCGCACTACCTGGCGCACACTGCTGTTAGGTGTGGTTTGATGAGGCGCACTTCCTGGCGCACACTGCTGTGATATGTGGTTTGATGAGGCGCGCTGCCTGGCGCACACTGCTGTGAGATGTGGTTTGGTGAGGTGCACTACCTGGCGCACACTGCTGTGAGATGTTACTGGCGCACACTGCTGTCTGCTGTGAGATGTGGTTTGATGAGGTGCACTACCTGGCGCACACTGCTGAGATGTAATTTGGTGAGGTTACGTTATTTGAACGTGGATTTCTCTGGATCTTTTTTCTTCGTTGTAGTCAAATATATGCAAGAAGGTCATAATTATATCTCAAAACGTTTGGACCGAGAGCCATGACACTTAGGAATGCTATTCAGCAAGTGTAATTGTGCACCTAGGGTTTTGGATTTACCACCCCATCCTCCATCCCCTCCAAAAATCTTTTTACTCTTTCAGTTTCTTCCCGGCCCAATGTATTATTTAGTCTTT
Source organism: Mercenaria mercenaria (assembly GCF_021730395.1). Lineage (NCBI taxonomy): Eukaryota > Metazoa > Mollusca > Bivalvia > Venerida > Veneridae > Mercenaria > Mercenaria mercenaria. The sequence continues at coordinate 21,357 of NW_026461273.1, read as the reverse complement.
CATTTTTATAAACAAGTAACATATGACCATATAGCGACAGTAAGCGGCGCCACCATTGTCTTATGGCCCGGACACAGATCCAGTTAGACCTACTGCCTTTATTCACTAGGATAAATATTAGTTAAGTCATATATTATTGCAATTATCACACAAGACATGATAGTAAATGTACATCAAGGCATGAATATACAGATACATATAACAGATCAAGACATATAATACTAGTGTAACAGTACATCAAAATACATTCGGTAACTTTGCAATAGTGTGATAATACAAAAGGGTTGGACCACAAGTTTAACCATCATTAGAAATCGGTGCGTCACTGGGTCTTAAATTAACAAATAATCAAGGCTATTTATCGTCTAATTTACCACGGTTAAGAGTTCAGATGCATAGGAATTGAATCACGAGGGTATGGGTAAAGCTATCCCATGCCACTGATCCATCTCAAGAAGAGGTCTTAGATACGATATATAAATGTTGTTAAGAGTAGATCTTTTAACTTTGAATTTCAACATTCTCATCGAGCCGAGTACTTTTGAAGCTGAAGTAGTGATATTGTTTATATGGATGTGCCAAGAGCAATTATGGCTTATTGTAAGACCAAGATGTTTGTGGTCGTCAACGAGGGGTATTATCAAAGGTTAAAGAAGGTTGGGCTATATCTCTAAAGGAGAAAAACATGACTTCTATTTTAGAAGGATCAAATTTTACAAGCCACTATTTCGCCCAAATGGATTTTTTTTCTAAATCTGAATTTAAAATAGTTTCTATATAAACGGAGTCTGACGAAGATTAGCAAGTGAGCTATCGTCAGCGAATGTCTAGAGCGGTACTTATAACAAAATCAGCAATATCATTTACATATACAAGACATAAAAGGACCCAAGACCGATCCTTGATGTAAGCCTGCAGTTAATGACATATGGAAACGATTGTCCTACAAATACTTTCTGAGATCTATTTTCGAGGTAATCTGTTATCCAATTGGCCAAGTTTCCTGAAATACCATACTGCTTTAGTTTAGATATAATGCCTTTATGCCAAATACGGTCGAAAACTTTCAATATGTCACAGAAAACCATACAAGTTGTTTTCTTCTTCTCGTCAAGAGATGTACAGATCTGGTTATTTATGTCTACAAGTTGCTACACAGTGGAGTGTCCAGGAAGAAATCCTGACTGATTTTACATATAAGATTATTGGAATTTAGATGATTGTACAGATATTTAAAAATCACTCGTTCTATTACTTTACCTACACAACTGATCAGTGATATTGGTCTATAGTTAGGAGCCTGACCGCCTAAACAGTTACCCCCGAGGTCGGAAATTCCCATCTGCCCTGCAACCAGTGAAAGAATCGTATAGTATTACATAAAAAATTCGTTACAAAAACAAAGACAGAAACTTTTAATTACTGTAGAAATTGTTGTTGTAATTACCGTTTATATACCATTATTTTATTCTCATTAGTGCTGTTGTTATCAATATCATTATCACCATCTGCACGTGTGACGTATTATCATCAGAAGCAGCAGCAGCAGCATTGCAACTCTGGTAGGGTATCAGACAGTTGGGGTTATGCCCCCCATCAGCCACACTAGTAAACTAAGTACGTCTTAATCAATTTGTATGGAAAAATACAAGAATACAAGCAATTTATGATTTATTATATAATGTCTTATTTTAAATGCTTTTTTTAAATATAAAGTAGCCTATTTCAGTAATGAATACACTATAGTCTGTTGTTGTTGTTGTTTTTCATTGCCAAAACAAATAGGTTTAATTTACCTGTAACAATTAAAAACATCTTATGTTGTAATATATTTTCTGGTCCTTTTGGAACGTATAGTTTATTCAGTATGAATGAGTAATAAGAGTTTTGTGCCAGAGGTATAGAGGGGTGTTGCATATTTCATTTAACTCCGTCAATTGCATTCTATCCTACCAATTGAAAGGACATTCTTTTAGATTAATATAAAAAAATTGCAAAGATATGTTTGTTTATATTACAACCGACTCGCAATCACTCAGTCGTCGGGTTTTTTATAGCACTTTAACAAGCTAGAAAGAAAAAGGGGGGTCTACAATCCCAATAAATCCTTTATAAACCCTTTAAGCAGATGCGATCAATAAAAGGATGATCGCCTCCCAAACCTTATTGGATCATTGTCTTTTGCGGTTTTCTTTTTAGTTAAAAATGTCTATTTGATTTGTTTAAATGATTGAAAAGAATATTTTTTAAAAAGGGTAAAAAAAAACTCCAATATTGCTTACAAAGCCCCGAAAAATTTACTGGAGGAAAACAGTTAAAATTTTTAAAAAAGGCTGGTTAAAATTAAAATCAAATGAAAAAAGGGTTGACCCCACCGTACAGGTTGATAGAAATAAAAAGTCGAGACAAAAGATTTTAGTGGCAAAATTTCCCCTGTTTTTCTTCGTAAAACTGAAAGTCTTAATTTACGTAGCAAAAGGGTTTTAAACATACCCAAAAATAAAAAACTAGCTTTTTATAGATTTCCCGTAAAAGGTTGATATCTGCCGTTGGTTTGATAACCCATTAAAACGACCAGTGAATACTTTTGAGGAAAAATTTGCGCTTTTGTCTTATTTTAAACGAATATTGTTTTATGTCAAAACGTTGTAAATTGGGAAAAAGAAAACAAAATACGCTCTCGAGAAATACCGTATGGTTGCCCTCCGTATGGGTTGATAGCATAAAACGTTGGTTTGATGTTGGTTTCCTTTAACTGAAAATCTTAATTCATGTGGGAAAAAAACATTTTAAAATGCAGAAAAGTTAACTAGTTAGTTTTTAGCATATCTCCGTTAGGTTGATACCCCAAATAAAACGTTAGATGAAGATTTTAAAGGGCCCAAAACTGGTACTGTAGGGTTTCCGTTTAAAAAAAATATTTTAATTTTTATGTAGGAAAAAACGTTTTAAAAAAAGCAGTAAAGAAAAGAAAGTTTTATAGCATATCTCCCGTAAAAAGGTTGATATCCCCGTATAGGTTGATGTGAATTAAAGGTAGGTGAACCCTTTGTGGCCGAAAATTTGCGTGTTTGTCTTCATTTAAAATAAATATCTTATTTTCATGTTGGAAAAAAGTTTTAAACATAGTAGAAAAAAACAATACAGTTTTTAAGCTTTCTACCGTTAGGTTGATACCAAAAAATTTTTTATAGGTTTTTTTTTTTTCCTTTTTTTATTATACGCGATTTTTTTTTTTTTTTTTAAATAGAGGATGCCTTTTACAGTCAAATTTTAGCTGTTTGATTAAGTTATTTATCTTATGCGGAAAAAAATTAATACATCCCCCCCCAAAAATATAATACAGTTTATTGCCTTCCCCCCGTACGGGTTTGAATCCCCGTATGGGTTTTGAAACGCCAAAAAAACGTTCAGTGAAGATTTTTTTAGCAAAAATTTCGTTTTTTTGATTTTAGTTTAACTTAAATTAAAATTTTTATGTACCAAAACGTTGTAAAATGACAAAAAAAAAAAAAATAGATGTCTCTGTAGAATTCCGATGGTTGATCCCTGTTTTGGGTTTGATACCCCATAAAACGTCAGATGGGCTTCAAGCCAGACTTTCGCTGTTTGCCGTTCGTTTTAACTGAAATATTTTAACTTATGTTGCAAAAACATTCGTACATAGAAAAAAAAAATAAAAAGTATAGTCTTTATAGCATATACCGTAAGGTTTGGGATACCTTCGGTAAATTTGAATCCCCCAAATGGGTTGTTTAAACCTTTAAAAAGTCAAGATGAAGACTTTAGTGTCAAATTTGCGCTGTTTGTCTTCAGTTTGGGTGAAATATTTATTTATCCCCCAACGTTGTAAAAAATGTAAGAAAAAAACTGTGTGGTCTTTTGGCATTTCCGTATGGTTGGCCTACCGTAAATTTTTTGTGTCTACCGTAAGGTTTTTTTTGAAATAGCGTTTTAACAGCCCAGGAAGCTTTGTGGAAAAATTTGCGCTGTTTCCCTTCTTTAAACTGAACTACTTTTTATGTAGGAAAACGTTTTGAAATAGTAAAAAAAAAAATTAACAAATACAGTTTTATAGCATACCTCCGTTTTTGGTTGATATTTCCCGTAGGTTAAAAAGATTTACGTCTGAGATGCTTTTATGGTCAAATTTGCGCGTTTTGCTTTAAAATTTTTAAACATAATTTTTTAACTTTGAGCAAAAACAAAAAAAAATTGCAAGAAAAAAAAATAGTTTTTACAGTCAGTTTCCCCATTGCCGAAAGGGTTGTACCTACCGTATGGGTTGATACGCCTTTTAAAACGTTAGTGAAGATTTTTAGTAGTAAACTTTGCGCATTTGTTTTTAGTTTAATTTAATATATTTTTTTGTACCAAAACGTGTGAAAACAGGGAAAATTAATATCTAGACGGATATTACCGTTGGTTGATACCTGTTATGGGTTGATCCCCCTTTTAAAAGTCAAATGGGGCTTCAATACCCAGCTTTCCTTTTTGCGTTCGTTTAAACGAAATTCTTAACTTATGTTGCAAAAAATTTCGTAATAGCAGAAAAAAAAAAAAAGTAAGTCTTTAAGCATATTACGTATGGTTGATCCCGGTAAAATTTTATATTGCCAAATAGGTTGTAAACCATAAAACGTCAGATAAAAGATTTAGTGTCAAAATTTGCGCTGTTCGTTTTTGTTTGGTGAAATTTTTTTTTATCCCAAAAACTTTGGTAAACATTAAAGAAAAAAATTGTGGTCTTTATGGCAATTACCGTATAGGTTGATCCTACCGAAAAGGGTTGGTTAGTATAGGTTGATACCGAAAAACACGTAGATAAAGATTTTTAGTGGAAAAATTTGCGCGTTTGCCTTCATTTTTAAAGAACTATCGTAATTCATGTGGAAACTTTTTTGAAAATAGTAGAAAAATAATTTTAAACAGTCTTTAAGCATCCCTCCGTTGGGTTTGTTTTCCCGTATGGGTTTGATACAAGTTATACGTTAGAGATGTTTTTTATGGTAAATTTGCGCTTTTTGTTTTTTAAAATAATTTTAATTTTTTAAAATTATGCAGCAAAAAAAATTTAAAAAAATTGCAAGAAAAATATTTATATTACAGCCCGTTTTCCCCTTTGCCGTCAGGTTGAAAACCCCCGTATGGGTTTGTCCCCCAAAAAGTTAGTAAAGATTTTAGTAGAAAAAATTTGCGCACTTTGATTTTTTTAAATTTTAAATATATAATTTTATGTACCAAACGTTGTGAACATGAGAAAAAATATCTGTCAGGCATTTCCCCCGTATAGGTTGTTTCCCTCCCTTTATGGGTTTATACAAAAAAAAAAACGAAAAAATTTGAAGATACAATGAAAAACTTCACTGTTTCCCTTTCCCTTTAACTGAAATATTTTACTTTTTTTGCAAAAATTTCGTACATGCGGGGAAAAAAAAATAAAAAAAGTATATCTTTATAGCATATTACCGTATAGGTTGAACCTTCGGTAAATGTTGATTTTTCCCGTATAGGTTGTAAGTTTTTAAAACGTCAAGTAAAGTTTTTAGTGGAAATTTTGCGATGTTTTTTTATTTTAAGTAAAAATATTTACTTTATGCACCAAAACGTTGTAAACTGTAAAATAAATTACTAGTTGGTTTTTGTGGCAATCTAGATGGGTTTGAGTCTACGAAAAGGGTTGTGTCTCCCGGATAGGTATAAGCCAAAAACACGCCGATGAAGACTTTAGGGGAAAAAAAATTTGCGCTGTTTTTTTTTAGTTTAACTAACATCTTAATTATGTGGGGAAAAAATTTTTTTTAAACATAGCGAAAAAAATAGTCCCATATTTTTAGCACTCTCCTTTATGGTTGATATTTCGTATGGGTTTTTGTATACGATTATACGTTAGCGGTGTTTTTTATGGTCAAAATTTGCGTTTTTTGTCTTAGAATTATTTAATTTTTAATTTGCGGGCAAAACATGCGGGGAAAAAAAATAGTGGGTTTTTTGGCAATCTCCGTATGGTTTGGCTCCGTAAAAGGTTGAGGAAACCCGTATGGGTTGGGTAACCCAAAACACGTCCAGATGAAGGAAATTTTAGTGGAAAAAATTTGCGCTGTTTGTCTTCAGTTAAATTGAACTGATTATTCTGTAGGAAAAACGTTTTAAAACATAGCAGAAAAAAAAACTGTACGAAATTTATAGCACAACCGTATAGGTTGATTTTGTTAGGTTGATACGGGGAAAAATTATGAGGGATGCTTTTTTTTGGTCAAATTTGCGCTTTTTGTTTAAGATAATAATTTCGTAACTTATGCGCAAAAAAATTAAATAGCAAAAAATAGTTATTTACAGTCAGTTTTGCCATTGCCGAAAGGGGGTTGAATTCCCGTTAGGTTAAACGCCTAACGACTTCAGATGAGGTTTTTTAGAAAAAATTTGCGTTTTTGATATCTTTTTAAATTTAAATTTTAATAACTTTTTTTCCAAAAGGCGTTTTTAAACATGTAAAAAAAATAATGTTAGTCTTAGCAATTACCCGTAAGGTTGATACGCATAAAACCCCAAAAGTGAGTTTATAGCTAAAATTTCCCCTGTTTGCTTTTTTTTAAACAAAAAAAATTTTTTTAATTTAGTAGCAAAACGTTTTAAACCTAGAAAAAAAAAATAATGTATAGTCTATATAGCATATCTACCGTATAGGTTGATACGTCCCGTAAAGGTTGAAAAATCTGCGCATAGGTTGTTACGCGTTTTTAAAAAAAAGTTGTGAATACTTTAGTGGCAAAATTTGCGCTTTTTTTGTTTCAGTTTAATAAATATTTAATTCATGTAGGAAAACGTTTTAAACATAGTAGAAAAAAATAACAAATAAGTTTTATAGATATCCGTATGGTTGTCTACGTATAGGTTGATATTTCCCGTTGGGTTTGATACGCGATTATATTTTCAAAAGGATCCCTTTTTGTCAAATTTGGATGTTTGTCTTAATTTAAAACTTAATATTTTATTTTATGCAGCAAAAAAATTTAAAACAATTGCAAAAAAAAAAAATTTTACAGTCAGTTTGCTTCTATCGTACGGTTGATATTCCGTATAGGTTGATACGCCAAAAAACGTTCGATGAAGACTTTATTAGAAAAAAATTTTCCGCTCTTTGATTTCGTTTAGTTAAAATAAAATTTTATGCCCCAAAACTTTGGAAATTGAGAAAAAATATCTAGTAAGGCTACTCCCTATGGTTGATATTGCCTTTGGGGGTTGATAGCCATAAACGCTAAAGAAGACTACAGTAGAAAAACGTTCCTGTTTGGCCTTTCTTTTAACTAAAATATCTTTATGTTGAAAAATTTTCGTACATGCGAAAAAAAAATATTTTGTAGTTTTTGTAGCATACCTCCGTATAGGTTGTTAACCCCGTAAAAGTTGATTTTCCTTTGGGTTTGTACCTTCCGTAAAAGTTGATATCTCCCGTTAGGGTTGCCATAAAAAGTCCAGTGAAGATTTTAGTGAAAAAATTTTTCTTTTTGTCTCAAATTAACAAAATTATTTATTTTTATGCACCAAAACGTTGAAAAAATTCCGAAGAATAACGGTCTGGTAGAATATCTCCCCGTATAGGTTGAACGCCAAAAAACTAAAGAGAAGATTAAATAGCTAAAAATTTCGTTTGTTTCCCTTTTTTTTTAATTGAAATTTTTAATTGAGTAGCAAAACGTTTTAAAAAGAAAAAAAAAGTAACTTTATGTCTTTTAGTATCCCCGTATAGGTTGATTTTAAACTATAAGTTGTAGCCATTGTAGCCATTAAACTCAATATGAAAAAATTATACCCAAAATTTGGGTTTTGCGTTGGGTTCCGTTTGACTGAATTTCTTTATCGTGTGGAAACCTTTTTTTAAAAAGAAAAATTACCAGTTTTTATCTTGTGATATCTATCGTACAGGTTGTATTTACCGTAGATTGTTTGCGTATGGTTTGAATGCAAAAAAACCCCGTCCAATGAAGACTTTGTGGCAAAATGGCCTTTATTTGTCTTCAGTATGATAAAACTGTCTTAATTTTTTTGGCAAAAACGTTTTATAAAGCAGAAAAGTAACTAGTATAGTTTTTATAGCCATCTACCTTTGGTTGATCCCCTACCGTATAGGTTTGATAACCCTAAAACTTCCAGACGAAGACTTTTAGAAAAATTTGCGCGTTTATCTTCAGTATAACTAAAATGTCTAATTTAGCAGGAAAACGTTTTAAACAAGCAAAAAATATATCGAGTAATAAACGCCTTTTTAGCCTTCATTTTGATGGTTGTTCCCCCATAAAAACTTTATGTAAAGGGGCCTTTATTGCAAAAAAAAAATATTCGTCTTGTATTTAAAATTAATGCATTGCAGAAAAGCAAAAAAAAACAAGCGTAAACGTTGAACAGCCGCTAGCAAATTAAGTGGATCCCCCACCCGCCCTCCACATAAAGCCTTTAATGGCAAAATGTGCGATTTCCGTATTGAAATATGCTAAATGAAGAATGTCTGATAAAACCCGATGTTAATGTATAGGAAAAATAAATTTAAAAAATGAAATTTTAAGAAATCAGGATTTTGTCCATGCTTTTTTCGGGGGGACACCGGTTTCAAATTAATTCTATAGTCTCAATTTATCTCTTTTTTCCCAAAACAGCGATGAAAAACATATATGGAACCATGCAACGTTACATTGATTAACTGTTTATACCAAGAATGGAGAGTTATATCACCCTGGCGAGGGCATTTTTTGGGTTTTCATGAAAAGATATTAAATTTGTATTTAAGATATGTTATATGATAATGATGTATATAAAAAAATTTTTACTTTAAACGGGAACACTTATTTATTTCAACAGCTTGACCGTAAGCAAGACTACATATCGCTGTAAAATATTTTAGCGAATTTGGTTATTTTTGGATTTTGATGTTGGTTTAAAAAAGACATGTTTGTACAGGGTTTTTGAAAATTAAACAAGTTTATTATTTTGTACATTTGCAAAAACGCATAACCTTTTCAATAGATTGGCTAAATTTAGGGCCCTTTTTTTTGGATTGGAATTGGGTTTTTCATTTTTTGTACAAGCCCATTTTATTAAAAACTTTTTTCATACAGCTTTGGGGACTTGGCCACATTGTTCATAATTTCCGAATTGGGCAGGACTAAAAAAAATAGGTAAATGAGAATTTGTTCTTTATGGTTTTTGAATAAGTTGATAGTAATAAAAAAAATTTAAAAAATTTGCCATTAGGGGAAGACTTACAAGATTCATATATATTTTCCTTTTTTTCTTTTTTTCGCGTATTTTTATTGCATATTACGTTCAATTATTCGAAATTGGGGCCGTCAACAGACGCTTTTGATACAAACCTGCTAAATTTTTCCTGAAAGGTGATTGTTTTTTGATGAATTTCGTATTGTGCAAAAAGTGATGTTGTAAAACCGGTGGGAATTTGGCAGAAAAGAGTTGCAGCGTTAATCTTTAACGTTCTTTTTCCCTTAGAAACTTTTAGCTGGGTGGTTGTAACAAACCTGTCTGTTGACAGTGCGCTCGTTTTTCAATAATTTTTAGTTTTTAAGCAATTTAAATTGGAATGAATGAAATGTAAATAGGAAAATAAAGCTGAAAAATTATAAAAGGTATTAGTAGGAATATGACATTCAAAATATTAGGTGGATTAAGTAATAGCTAGGCCCAACGGGGAGTTTGTATGGCTAGGGGGAGGTAACAGTTTAATTTGTTATTCAGCAGTAAAAATATTTTTGTCTTTGTTATACAAGTGCAAAATGCCGGTATGGTTCTTCCAGGAAAGCGGCTTTGTGTATCAGTGCATACACAGGGCACGTTAAAAACCAGACTTCTATTGAAAAAAGCTGGCTAAGTTAGCCCGGGGCCGTCTTATCCTCGTTTGTCGTTTGGGGGCTTTTTACTCTGTTTGTCCCTTGGGAAGAAAAGTGACTGTATAGTAAGGGGGGAATTGCAAAGGCCTTTGAACGTGCCTATCATGAAAAAAGGGGGCCTGTAAAATTGGGTTTTAAAATAATTAACAAGAACGCTAACAATAGTATGTATCTAAGTAATCGCAAAGATTTGGGGATGCATTGAACAAAATTTAAAGGTTTTGGGTTTTTTTTTAGAAATGATATATTTTTTGGTTTTTTTCATAGCAAGGTATACACTGCGGAAAAAATATGTGAGTGAAATAAAACACGCAGGGTGGCCAAATTTGTGTTGGGTTTTGAAAATTTGGTTTGCTATAAAATATTTTTCTTCTAAAAAAAAAAAAATTTTATGTAAGCGCTATTTCTGCCCCATGTACAGCGCCCAAAGTTATAGTCGATGTGCGCCAAAGGTGGCTATTTGAAAGTTAAATTTTTAAGTAAAACGTCCGCGATTTTTTAGGGGAAAGAGTATGAGATGTCTAGAGGTTATTTTGCGTGCCTAATAATTATTTTATTGTTGTAAAAGTAAGAAAATCGATGTTTTTGTATACAAATAATTGTGACACTTTTCGACGCCATTTTTTTGCGTGCGCTAATTTGTACGCGAAAATTTAGCATTAAAAAGCCCTTCTGGTCATTTTGCGGGGGAAAAATTTTTTCAAAAAAAAAAAACCCTGTGTTAGCAGAGATATCGTCCTCAGTGTGTTAAAAATATTTATAATTGTGGTATTGTGGTGGCAAAAAGTTTTACGGCCCCCAAAACGGAAAAACGTCCATGTTATAAAACAACGGACACCCGGCTTTCATGGAAGTTTTAATGCCGTTCTGGATTAAAAAATTTAAAACACAATTTCACAGAAACTTTGACAAAAGGGCCGTGCACCTAATGCTCCCCCCCCCCTTGACATTTTACAATATGAATGTATATAATAGATATAAATTTGTTTAATTGTTTCACCGACGGATTTTCAACGGCCATATGTTCCAAAAAAAGGCCTATTACAAAATGTGCAATAGTTTATGCTTGTTTAAGCACAGCAAATAAACAGCGTAATTTTTACTGAAAAATTTTTGTTCAAAATTAAAAACAATTTTTATCGTTTAAAATAAGCATCAGTCCATCATAAAGTCTACTTAAACAAAAAAAAAAAAAATGGAATGTATGAGAAAAAAGGGCATATTTGAAAAATTTTCTTTTGTTGAAAGGTATTAGAAAAAAAACCCCTGTCAAATGTTAAATGATTTTTGATATATATTTTATATTAACTTTTGTCGCCGTGTGGTTAGGGTACGAATGGGGGTTTCGCCCCCGATGTGGGTTTTAAACCCAATCTTTATTTGAGGACTCCCTTCAATCAGCGGGTTAACCTAGGTGTTCGCTTATGCCCCAAATCAATATCTCGATTGACACCCCAGATTTAAGTCGTCGCATTACCTAAAATTTTTCGGGTGAATCAAAAATTAAAAATAAAAAATAAATTAATTAAATTTAAATTTTTAAAAATAAAATTTTTAAACTTGAAATGTCATAGTACAAAGTTAACATTTTTAAATTTAATTGCTTTATTCTACTTTAAAAAAAGCTCAAAAGCCAAAAAATTTCTAAAATTTCTGCAGCATACGCCCAAGGAAAAAGGGCATAACAAAATAGAACATTAATTTGTTTCTAAAAAACGGTGGGCTGAAGTCAAAAATTTGGCCGTTTGACCATTTTGTTTGGATGAGATTCATAGTGAAATCAGTTTTTTTTAAATTAAAGATTGTGGTGTGGTGTGGTGTGTGTGTGTTCGGGTTTTAACGTCCTTTTCAACTTTTTTCGTCATAAAAAAGGGTGCTACTGTGCAGTGAGCACAATGCCCCAAATTTATAGGCTGCCCATGGAATATCACGCCTGACACGGGCATGATACCCCATCCACACTATATGCCCCGGGTGACCGTCCCCACTTCCCCCTTAAAGCTGGGCGCTAAACGAGGAAGCTCTGTTATTTTTTAGTCTTTGGTTTGACCGGCGGGGGCGAACCACATCCCGCATGAAGCGGACGCTCTTCCCCTTGGCTACCGAGGCGTTAATTAAAGCATGTTTTCTGCGAAAAGGAAAACGTTTAAAAACTTTTCTTTTTTTTTTTATTTTTTTTTGTATCTGCAGTGAGACGAAACCTTCTTATTTTTAAATTCGCAATGTTTTCGGCAAGCATTTCCCGGATTTTTTTTTATTTTCGTTTCGGTGGGCATTTTTTGGGAGGTGGGAAGTGCCGAGATAGTCAACTGGGTTGGATTGTCATCCTGTGAAGTTTCGTCGAATCTGGCAGTAATTTTACCCCCTGGAAGCAAGGCAATATTTTTACCTCAGCTCTTGCTGACAATTTTTTGGGGGAAGCGGATCATGTCGGGGGTAGCACATGATCTTGGTTCTAATACTCCTGTGAAGTTTCGTCAAATCCCCGGCCCGAGTTTTACCTGTGAAAGCCAGGGACAAAATTAAAGGGAGGGCGAACGAAGGGCGTCAGTCAGACGCGGAAAAAGGCGAATGTACAGCTTCTGAATTTGAATAAGGTGGGGCCCGCAGGAAGCATGGCGAATAAGGACAATCGGGATATTAGGTATGTGAGGGCTCTGATAAATTTTAGATTCCCCGGTTAGAATGGGGCATTTTAGGGTTTTTTTTGTTATATTTCAAAAAAAGTATAGTGAAAAAGCAAATCGAGGAAAAACACCTTTTTTGTGAGTTTGTGTGATAATATAGATGTGTTTTTTTATTTGTCACTAAAAAAACTCAATGCACAAGGAGAGGCTTTTAAAAGCCCCCAAAAGGACCGCTTATTTAAAATATTTGGCTGATTCTGAATTTGTGTTGTCTTTTCGGGGGGGCGAAAGCACGACAAATTTTACGGGGAAAAACCCACGTTACATTTAAAGGGCGCCAACAAAAATTTTTCTGCCGAGTTTTTGTGTTGGGGCAGGTATAAATTTGTCGGTCGGGCCCCTTTTTTTTTTCTGTTTTCGCCCTGCCGAACGAAAAAAAAAAAAAAAAATAATCATTTGTCTTTTTTGTGTTTTTGTGTTTTCGCCCCGGGGAACGCAACACGAAAAAAGACAAAACATTATTTTTCGAGTTTTTTGTTGTGTGTTTTGCCCCTGCCAACACGAAAAAAACCCAAAAAACGACAAAAATTGTTAGTGCGTGCCCCACTGACCGTAAAACGAAAACACGACAATTTTTTCTGAATTATTTAAAATGTGAGTTATTCCCAAGCCAGTGGCAAAGGTTTTTTGAACATTTTTCATTCTATTCGACGAAAAAAGCCAATTCAAAAAATTTTTTTATATTACTAAAGCTGCTTAGAGATTTGAGATTAAAAACGTAAATATATGTTAGATGAGTTTCGTTTTAAGAATTCGAAGTGTATTGTTACTGACCGGTTTTAGAAAAATTTCATTTAGCAGTGGTTGCAGCTAAAGGTCTGGGGAACCCGGGTTTATATGCAAATTTATGAACAGTAAGTAAGGTAACCGGCTTTATAAAATGTATCAAACAAGGAGTCACAGGGTTTTCCTTGTCATTTTTGAAATAAGGGTTTAAAAGGTGGTCCCCTGCATTTTTTTCCCCTAAATTTGGACACGAAAGGGTTGCCCCCTATTCAGGGGGTAGAGGGGATTCCCCCGGCATTTTTTAAATACAGGAATGAAAGTTGGCCCTGCTGCATTTTTGGATCTAAAAATTGGGAAAAAAAATTGTTTTTGCCAAAATAGTTAGGTTGGGGGCAACTAAAAGAAAAAGGTTCTTTTGGGGTTGGTGTTGGAGGGGGGGGGGGGGGGGGGGGGGGGGTTGCCGGCCCCTAAACTTCATTTTAAAGGTGCAAAAATATACAGATTTACCGAAATTTTTTGGACATAGTCACATTTAAAATTTTCTTGCCCATGGGCGATTTTTTTTTCATTTAATTTGAAACATTTGGAAAAAAAAGGGTCCATGGTAAAGTGTAAATTTTGTGCATTAGATCACCTCCAATTAGGTTTGGGGTAAAATTTTGTATTGACATTTCTTTTTAAATAAACAAAACCCTTTCTTTAAAAAGCCCAACCCTTCTGAATGATATATACAGTAGAAATTTGTTTGGTGAAACCCAAACTTTAAGGTGAACAAAAAAGTGCAACCCATACACAGGTATTAAATTTTTGGGATAAAATTAAAGAGAACTTTTCCAAAAGACCCCAAAACTAGACGCATCACGCTTTAATTAGAAATGTTACAAATTTTTTTAATTGTAATAATTCGAATTAGGGGTGTTCCCATTTTAAAAACTTTTTGAATTTTGAGAAGACCCTAAAAACTTTTAACTTAAAAAAAAAGGTTTTAAGGTGCAACAAAAAAATGTTTTGCGCTGGACAAATTTGTGATTTCTTTTCTATCATACTTTTTTAAAGTTTGGGTTTTTTTTAAGACGTTAGGTTTAGTGAAAAACAAACAGCCAAAATATTTCCTCAATGCTTTATATGGCGTTTTCTGGGTACAACCTATCGGTGTTCAACCCGTTTTGGGAGATAGGCAATCCTGACGAAAATATTTTTTCGCAATGTTTTTAAATTTTTTTGTGCAAATTTAAATTAAGAAATTAAAAATTCTTAAAAACAAACAGCGCGAATTTTCCCCAAAAATTTTCCTCTGACGTTTTAAACGCGTATCAACCCATACGGAGATTTCAACTTTAAAGGTAGAGTGCTATAAATATGTACTAGTTTTTTTTCTGTCGTTTGAAAAGTTTTTCTACATGAAAAAAAGATAGTTCAGTTTAATGGGAAAACAAAAAGGCAAAAATTTTTTACTAAAATCTTAAACGGACGTGTTTGGCTTATCAACCATACGGTGACATCAACCCTTTTGGTGGGATCAACCCATACGGTTTTTGATATGCCATAAAGACCAAAGTTATTTTTTTCTGTTGTTTTTCTGCTTTGTTAAGAAATTAAGTTTTCTTAAGAGAAACGCCAAAAATTTTACATAAAAAGCATCCTCTGGGCGCATAATCGTATCAACCCCTTTGGAAGTTCAACCTATCGGTAGTGTGCTTTTTAAAATACTGTACTAGTTTTTTTTTGCTAGTTTAAAAAGTTTCCCACATAAATTTAAAAAGTTCGTTAAACTGAAGACAAACAGCGCAAATTTTTCATAAAGTTTTTTTGGACGTGTTAGGGTTATCAACCCTTCGGGAGACTTAACCTTTACGGTGGCATCAAAACCTAACGGGGTATGCCAAAAAGCCCCAATAGTTTTTTTTTTGATAGTTTTGCTGCATAAGTTAGAAATTTGTTTTCTTAAGACAAAAGCGCGGGAAATTTTACCATAAAATGCATCCCTCCCCTTTGACGCATATGCGATACGGAAGTATCAACCTTTTACGGTGATGTGTATAAAAACGGTACTGTTTTTTTTGCTTGTTTAAAACGTTTTTAATGAAAATTTAAATGTTCAGTTTAAAATGAAAAAAAACCGCGCAAAAATTTTTCCCCTAAAAAATTTCTTGGGGGTGTTTTGGGTTTAAAATATGGTAGACTAACCTTTTGGTAGGGATAACCTATAGGTAGAAGCCTAAAGACCACAAGTTTTTTCTGCTTTTTTTGCTTTAAAAAGTTAGAAATTAAGTTATTTAAAGACAAAACAGCGCAAATTTGGGCCATAAATGCTCCCCAGAAGCTTAAAGCATATCAACATACGGAAGTTCAACTATTCGGTTTTATGTGCTTAAATACGGTATAGTTTTTTTTTGCTATGGGTTTAAAAAGTTTTCCCCATGAATTTTTGATAGTTCAGTTAAACTGAAGACAAAAAGCGCAAAAATTTCCCCCCTAAGTTTCATCTGGGGCGTGTTATGGCTTTAACCCTTAGGTAGACATCAACCTTTTCGGAGGCATCAACCCTTTCGGTAGATAGCCAAAAGACCACATAGTTTTTTTTTTTGCTATGTTTGCTGCTAAAATTAAGAAAATTAGTTATTTTAATACAAACAGGCGAATTTGACCAAAAATGTCCCTCTCTGACGCATAAACGCGTATCAACCCATACGGAAAAATCAACCTATACGGTAGATGTGCTATAAATAGTACTATTATTTTTTTTTTCCTATGTTTAAAAAGTTTTCCTACATGAATTAAAATTTGTTTAGTTAAATGAAAACAAAAAGCGCAAATTTTTCCCCTAATTTTCATCTGGACGTGTTTGGTTTTCAACCATACGGTAGACTAACCTTTCGGAGGCATCAACCTTACGGTTGATATGCCATAAGGCCCCATGTTATTTTTTTTGCTATGTTTTGCTGCATAAGTACGAAATTAAATAATTTTAGACAAACACGCGAATTTTCCACAAAAAAAGCATCCTCTAGACGTTTTATTGGGTATCAACCCATTGGAAAATATCAGCCTTTCGGTAGTGTGCTTAATCTGATAGTATTTTCTGCCTTTTTTTAAACGTTTTTCTACCCATGAATTAAGAAAAAAAAAAAATCTTTAACTGAAAACAAACAGGCAAAAATTTTTCATAAAAGTCTTTTAAAGGACGGGGTTTGGCTTTTTAACGTTAAAGGTGAATCAACCCTTTTCGGTGGGTCCCATGGTTTTTATGCCCTAAAGACCACCTTTTTTTTATTTTTTGCTTGTTTTGCGACATAAGAAGAAATTAGTATTCTTAGACAAAAACAGCGCAAAATTTTACCACAAAATGCATCCTCTAGGTTTAATCGCCCTATCAACCCATACGGAAAAATATCATCATATGGTAGTGTGCTTAAAAACGGTACTAGTTTTTTTTCTGCTATGTTGAAAGTTTTTTCCAAAAGAATTTGATGTTCAGAACTGAGATAAGCAGCGAAAATTTTCCCCCTAAAAGTCTTTATCTAGACGTGTTTTGGCTTTTCAACCTATGGTAGACTCAACCCTTTTTGGTAGGCATCAACCCATACGGTAGTATGCCATAAAAACCCCACAGTTATTTTTTGCTATGTTTTGCTGTAAGTTTTGAAATTTAAATAATTCTAAGACAAACAGCGCAAAATTTGACCACAAAAAGTATCCTCTAGACGTTTTAAACGCGTATCAACCTATCGGGAAAATACCCTTCGGTAGTGTGTAAATATGTACTAGTTTTTTTCGCCAGTTTGAAACGTTTTTCTACATGAATTAAGATAGTTCAGTTTAAAAGAAGCAAAAGCGCAAATTTTTCCATAAAGTCTTTATTGGGGTGTTATGGCTTATCACCTTACGGTGCATCAACCTTACGGTAGGAAACAACCATACGGTTTTGATATGCCCCTAAAGACCAATTTTTTTTGCTATGTTTTTCTGCATAAGTTCAGAAAATTTAAATTATTTTAAGCAAACAGCGCAAATTTGACCATAAAATGCCCTCTAAGCTAAAGCTTCAACCTATACGGAAGTTTAAAAATTTTTACGGTAGGTACAACCTATGGTAGAATGCTGTAAAGCTATACTATTTTTTTTTGCCATTACGAAATGTTTTTTAATAAATTAGTATTTCAGTTAAACGAAAGGCAAACAGCGAAAGTTGGCTACTGTAGTCTTCATTCTTGACGTTTTATGGCGTATCAACTATAAGGTAGGTTTCAACTGTTTTGTCATTTACTTGTCAGGTTTAAAACCCAAGTTAGGGTTCGAGACCCAATATGAATAACACTCTTAAAGGTTAATACTTTTTAATTGCATGATACAAGTGCAACTAAAATTACTGAACACTTGACCATAAAACACCCCTATTATATAACACAGTTAACAATAACTAAATTTGTCCTGGTAGTGTTGCTGATACAGCGTTGTTGTGTCCCTTGGTATGTATATAATCCAGTTACACAACACCCTTTTCCAAATTTATGAAATTTACTGTTGATCTTTAACTCGAAGTTTGTCTGTAACATCATGGTAAAATAAATTGAAATGTCACATCGTACATTCCACTGTTTTGCTACCTAAGCTAAATTTAATTCAATAATTGTAAATGCCTAAAAACATTACAATTTTTTAACGATCTGGCGGTTTGGAAATTCTCCCAGACCTTGTAACAACCTGTTTGAACTTTTAGCATTTGATGTGTTTTGATTAGGGGGACAGTTGCGGTCTGATTGTTCGTTAGCCACTGGTGACTGGAATGGGATATCAATTTCTTTATCAAAGCTTACTGTTTTGTTCAGTTTAACTAAATGTCTACGATTTCTTGAAATAGTACTTTTAGGAGTTTCTACAACAAATGATCTCGGTCGTGAATTTCTTTTATTATTTTACCTAATATTCATGTCTTTCACAAATACCCATCCCCTTGCTTCAGTGGAGGAAGGTACTGAGCGCGTCTGGGCCTGTCGTAATTTTCTTTTGATTTAATTACGAAAATTTCTTTTCTTTTGCTGTATCTCTCTAGAATTTACCGGTTTCGGATCAGCTTTTGTGGTGCTTGAGGGAGTGTAGTTTTAATCTGACGCCCGAATAACAATTGATTGGCGAAAGCCCATTTTGCAACGGAGTAGCCCGATATGTCACATAGCGAGATACGGATCATCACACGCGTTCAGCAGACGTTTGACAGTCTGTACGGCACGTTCAGCTTCTGAATTACCAATTGGATACTCGGATTGAGGTTATGTGCTCAATCCCGTAATCAGCACAAAATTTTTGAAAGTATCCGAAACATATTGCGGACCTCCGTCTGTGACTATAGTGTCGCATAGTCCATGACTTTGACAAGATTGATTTGAGATGCGCAACAACAGTTGCAGACGAAGGGGAACTGAGTTTAGATATTTCAATGTAGCGAGAATAATAATCTATCAGCAATTTGTGAAACCCGCGCCAGTGAAAACAAATCAGAACCAAACTTAGACCAACACCTGTCCGGAAAAGGTGTAGCAATCAATGGCTCTCTTTTCTCGTTTTGCATTTTTAGGCAAGTTTTCACAGCCTTTAACAAGATTTTAAATGTCTTTGCTTATTCCTAGCACCAAACAGATTCTTTTGCCCTTGATCTACATTTATTGATCCCTTGGTGGGCCTCATGTAACCTAGCCAATATCTGTTTTCAATTCAGATGGAATAATAAGCTGTCATTTTCATTAAAAACCCCATTGTTTACAGTAATTTTCCCCTTGAAATTTCCAATATAATTTTGAAATTTCACATGACTCTGATTCAGGCCACCCATTTTGAGTAAATTAAATTAATTTTTGACAGACATAGTCTGACATTTGTTTTGACCTTTTTCCTGCAGTTTTTGTCTGTGGCTGGCAAACTTTTAAGTACAAAATTTCAACATACATTTGAGTTTCAGTGCAGTTTTGCCTATCCTCAAAGGTCAAACTGTCACACCTTGGATGTCTACTAAGTAGGTCAGTATGATTAACTCTTTACCAGGCTATGTGAAATTGTGTACGAAAATTGCATGAGTCTCAGTCTGAAACGTTGTATTCGTACTGGTAATTCACTCAAGTCCTTTTGCCCAAAAGTGGTACTAATGGTTTATGGTCAGTAATATAGTAAAGGATTTCCTATTTAAGAAGTCCTTATGCTTTTCACATCCATATGTGACCCCTAGAGCTTCCTTCTCTATGGTTGAATACCTTTGTTCTGTTGGAGTTAAAGCCCTTGTAGCATATGAAATGGCTTGAATTCCCCATTGTCTTGTTTCTGGAGCACTAACAACCAATTGCATAATTGGAGCTGTCGTCATAAGAGTAGTCTCTCTGTTTTGGTCATACAGTGCAAAAACAGGAGTTTCTGTCAAATACACTTTATCTTATCAAATGCTTCCTGTTGGTCACTACCCAGTAAAATTGATTTTTACTACTCAGCAAATCTCTAATTGGCTTTGAATACTCAGCTAGAAGTGGGGAAAAATTTCCTGCTGTGTGACCATGCCCCTGAAACTTCGAACACTGTGCACATCCTTAGGAGTGCCAAGTCCCTAATAGCCTTGACTTTGTCAGGGTTACAGCTTGCCATCTTGGCCCAAACCCAATGTCCAACAAACTTTACCTGAGTTTTCTTGAACCACATTTGTCTTGGTTAAGAGTCAGTTTGCTTGTTTTAGCTAGTTAAGACAGTCTCTAGTCTTGAGTCATGCTCTTCACTTGTCCGTCCATAAACTAGAATATCGTCAGTCTGGCATAAAACACCGTCTATGCCTTCAAGGATTGCGACATTCGCTTCTGAAAAATTTCTCAGAACTGTGCTAAGCCCATAGGCAGTCGTTTAAATGCAAACTACCAAATGGCGTTATGGGAAAGTTGTGAGTAACTGACTTTCTGGTGCAAGATTTATTTGCCAAAACCGCTATTGGCGTCTAGCTTGCTGAAATACTTTGCACCCGCCATCCCCCCCAAACTTTGATCTTAATGGGCAAGGGATAATTTTCACGGCGTACATTTTTATTCAACTGTTTTAAGGTCAACACATATTCTAACGTTAGAATCGCTTTTTGGTACACAGACTATGCCTGCACACCCGTCAGGGGCCCTTTTATCGACTTGAAAATGACGCCCGACTTTTCCATTCTTTCAAGTTCAGCTTTTACTTTTGGAAGCACTGGAATAGGTACACGTCGCGGTACTGCTTGAGCAAACGGTTTCGCTCCTTCATTAAGGGAAATACGGTATTCTCCATCTACTGTCCTTGCTCCCTGAACAATCTAGGATGGGTGCGCTTACAGAATCTACCCAAGTAACTTCATCGACGTTAAGCTTGACCAAATTTAAACCGATAATTGCCGGCCTACCCAATAGACTCGATCAATGCACGCACGACATATATTTCTTCTTATGAGTACTTGTTTTGGGTTGATAACGTTCGGTAAAGAACCTAAGACATTCAAATTTCTTATTTCCAGGGCCCAAAAAGGTTTTTGGTTTGTTTTCTTTAAATTTTTGGGCTTCTAGAGTTAAATATACGTTTCAGGTTTCACCGTAACATCAGCCCCAGTGTCTATCTTAAAACAGACTAACAAAAGTCTCACCTTTGTTTGGTTCCATTGACCATCTCCCGTTTTTTTGTTCCCAGATAATCACTTTCTTTTGCGAGTTCATTTAGTGTTTTAGTTCTGCAGACACAGAGAAATGATCCATCTTTCCACATTTGCGACAGTTTTTCCCTTTTGCGGGGCATTTTCCCTGAAAATGCGTCCGATTTCACCTAGTACATTGTTTTTGTCCTTTAGGCATTGGTGTCATATGTTGTTTCTTTTTTGTTGGATTTTGCTTCGGCGCCCGATTTTTTCTCCAAAAGACTGTTTTGGTCTGGCTCCGCGGCTGACCTCGTCCGCTGACCCTCGCTCTTTATCGTGCTGAGCTTTCACCTGTCCTTTTACGATTTCACTTTGTCTAGCCATTTGAACTTTCCTTTTTTAAGTGTGAGTTCTGATT
>NW_026461272.1:0-71123 GCF_021730395.1 Mercenaria mercenaria | reverse complement strand
ATTAAGATATGGTCATAAATGTGGTCTCTAAAGTGTTAACTAACTTTTCCTTTGATTTGACCTGGTGACCTAGTTTTTGAACCCATATGACTCAGATTCAAATTTGACCTAAAGATCATCAAGATCAACATTCTGACTAAGTTTCATGAAGATACAGTCATAAATGTTGCCTCTAGAGTGCTAACAAGCTTTTCCTTTGATTTCACCCAGTGACCTAGTTTTTGACCCCACATGACCCAGATTCGAACTTGACCTAAAGATCATCAAGATTAACATTCTGACTAGTTTCATGAAGATACAGTCATAAATGTGGCCTCTACAGTGTAAACAAGCTTTTCCTTTGATTTGACCCGGTGACCTAGTTTTTAATACTACCTGACCCAAATTTAAACATGACCTATGGATCATCAAGGGTAACATTTTGAACAAGTTTCATTAAGATATGGTCATAAATATGGCCTCTAGAGTGTTAACTAGCTTTTCCTTTGATCTGACCTGGTGACCTAGTTTTTGAACCTACATGACCCAGATTCAAAAAGGACTTTCAGATCATCATGAGTAACATTCTGACCAAGTTTCATAAAGGTACAGTGATAAATATGGCCTCTAGAGTGTTAACAAGCTTTTCCTTTGATTTGACCTGGTGACCTAGTTTTTGACCCCAGATTACCCAATATCAAAATCATCCAAGATTTTATTAAGGGTAACATTCTGACCAAGTTTCATTAAGATTGGGTCAAAATTGTGACCTCTAAAGCGTTAATAAGTTTTTCCTTTGATTTGACCTGGTGACCTAGTTTTTGACCCCAGATGACCCAATATCAAACTCATCCAAGATTTTCATGAGGGTAACATTCTGACCAAGTTTCATTAATATTAGGCCAAAATTGTGACCTCTAGAGTGTTAACAGTCAAATTGTTGACGATGAACGGACGACGGACACAGGGCGATCACAAAAGCTCACCTTGAGCACTTTGTGCTCAGGTGAGCTAAAAACTATGTTAGAAGTACAGTCTCTGAAAGCAGATTTTGATCTGACCTGGTGACCTAGTTTTTGAACCTACATGACCCAGATTCAAAAAGGACTTTCAGATCATCATGAGTAACATTCTGACCAAGTTTCATAAAGGTACAGTGATAAATATGGCCTCTAGAGTGTTAACAAGCTTTTCCTTTGATTTGACCTGGTGACCTAGTTTTTGACCCCAGATTACCCAATATCAAAATCATCCAAGATTTTATTAAGGGTAACATTCTGACCAAGTTTCATTAAGATTGGCCCGAAATTGTGACCTCTAGGGTGTCAACAAGCTTTTCCTTTGATTTGACCTGGTGACCTAGTTTTTGACCCCAGATGACCCAATATCAAACTCATCCAAGATTTTTATAAGGGTAACATTCTGACCAAGTTTTATTAATATTAGGCCAAAATTGTGACCTCTAGAGTGTTAACAGTCAAATTGTTGACGATGGACGGACGACGGACACAGGGCGATCACAAAAGCTCACCTTGAGCACTTTGTGCTCAGGTGAGCTAAAAACTATGTTAGAAGTACAGTCTCTGAAAGCAAATTTGTCATCAGTCAACTTTATCATTAAGCTCAGGATCAGCCAGTCAGATTCTTTAGCCTTGAGGCTGGTCTCCTAAGTCTGTTTTATAACCAAGGATGCAGTAATATTTTTCCCAAGTGGTAAAAGTCTCTGACTTTGAATCACTTGCCCTCACCCATGTGGGTTTGAGCCTCACAGGGGGCACTGAATTCTACATATTCTACATATGTGGAAGCCATTGAGCTGATTACAAAAGGTATGTGGTTCTACCCAGGTGCTCAACCATGGTGAAAATAATGAACAGAGGGGTACTTGGGGTCTTTTACACCATGAAAAGGTAGAAAGTCGTTGTATGACCTATGATTGTGTCGGTGTGACATTAAACCAAATTTTTCTAGGAAGAAGACTTGAGGGAGACTAACAAGAGCACCGCCATGCAGGTGCTGATGCTCATCTGATTTTTTTTTGTATAATAGAAAATTGTCCTACCCATGAATTCCAAAAAGGACAATAATTCTTGCAAAAAGCAGGATGAAGTTATGTTTCTTGATGTACATAGTCAGCTTGTGATTGTGAAAACTGTTGCAAATTTCAAAGCAATAGCTTGAATAGTTTAGGAGAAAAGCTGACCTAAACATAAAACTTAACCAAGTTTTAAAGCAAATGCTTTGATAGTTTATGAGAAAAGCTGACTTAAACATATTACTCAACCAAGAAAACTGATTTTCTAAGTCAAAAAGGGGCAATAATTCTTGAAAAAAGCAGGATATAGTTATGTTTCTTGATGTACAGGGTCAGCTTATGATGGTGAACAAGTGTTGCAAGTTTTAAAGCAATAGCTTTGATAGTTTCGGAGAAAAGTTGACCTAAACATAAAACTTAACCAAGAAATCTGATATTTTATAAGTACAAAAGGGGCCATAAATCTTGCAAAAAGCAGGATGGAGTTATGTTTCTTGCTGTACTGGGTCAGCCTATGATGGTGAACAAGTGTTGCAAGTTTCAAAGCAATAGCTTTAGTTTAGAAGAAAAACTGACCTAAACATAAAACTTAACCAGGCAACGCTGACGCCGATCAAGTGATGACAGTAACATCATTTTTTCCCCAAAAAATCAGATGAGATAAAACTAGAGCTATCACTAAAGGTGATGAATGTACCCCCCGCATGCACTGACACAGTACATTGCAATTTGACGCACACAAGATTGCATAATTATGTGGACTGTATGTATATAGACTGTATGTATACAGTATAGTAACAAAAAACAAAGTCCCATAACTATGCAGAATATTTATCTAAAAGAATGTAACATGCACCATGCACAACTAGGGTTGGTACTGATCATTTGTGTGAAGTTTCATTAAATTGTGTGTAAGGGTTTGGTAGATCAGGCACGCACAAGATTGCATATGCAGACTGTATGTACATAGTATGTTAACAAGAAACAAAGTCCCATAACTCTGCAATTTTTGTCGCTGAAAGAACCTAACATGCCCTATGCACAACTACTGTTGTTACTGATCACTTGTGTGAAGTTTTATTAAATTGTGTCAAGTGGATGAGGAGAGATGGTGCGTACAAGATTGTGTCTATGTATACAGTATAGTAACAAAAAAACAAAGTCCCATAACTCTGCAAAGTTTTTTCTGAAAGAACCTAACATGCCCCATGCACAACTGCTGTTGTTACTGATCACTTGTGTGAAGTTTCATTAAATTGTGTCAAGGGGATGAGGAGAGATGGTGCACACAAGATTGTGTCTATGTATATAGTATAGTAACAAAAAAACAAAGTCCCATAACTCTGCCAATTTTTTTTCTAAAAGAACCTAACATGCCCCATGCACAACTACTGTTGGTACTGATCACTTGTGTGAAGTTTCATTAAATTGTGTCAAGGGGATGAGGAGAGATGGTGCGCACAAGATTGTGTCTATGTATATAGTATAGTAACAAAAAAACAAAGTCCCATAACTCTGCCAATTTTTTTTCTAAAAGAACCTAACATGCCCCATGCACAACTACTGTTGGTACTGATCACTTGTGTGAAGTTTCATTAAATTCTGTCAAGGGGATAAGGAAAGATGGTGCGCACAAGATTGCGTCTACGGACAGACGGACAGACGACCAGACGGACAGACGGACAGACAGACAGACAGACAGACAACCTGAAACCAGTATACCCCCCCTTACAACTTTGTTGTCGGGGGGTACAATGCTACAATCTTTCTCCACTATAGACTATACTACTTGTTTTAAGACCAAGAGTTACCTTGGTTATTACAGGGTAGTTTCAGCTTGGTTTTTACAACATCTTCTATTTCCTTGCTAAGTGGGGCAGCACCGCAAACTGCACCCTTAACCGAGGATAAATCATACTCTGACACTTTTGGATACTTAGCAAACATTACCATTATAGGTGGTACAGTCTGTATGGTGGTTGGCTGAAAAATATTAAAGTATATATTTTCAAAGACCTTAAACAAGTAAGAAACTCTCAAAAGAATATAGAATATAAGGATATGCAGAAGCATTTTCCGCTGCATTAGTCATTTAAGTATAATATCAATAACAGAGGAAATTAGAAGGAATTTAATCTAGTCAGTTTTTTTACTTGTACTTATTCTCGTGAGTTTACCTTGTATTTTTCTATCAGTCTCAGATAATCATCAGGTGTAAACTTCCTCATGATAACAAGAGTTGCCCCTAAAAAATGGCTGTACAATCCACACACAAAGTCCATACATGTGGAACAGTGGAAGAAACATAACCAGGTGATCATCTTTTGGAATCACTGGTTCAGTACTGTAAATATAACAATACAGTACTATCACACAGTTTTCAAACAGGTAGAACAGTACAAGAAACATGATCAGGTGATGATGATCATCTTCTGGAATCAGTGGTACATCAATAAAATATTACAAACAACACAATGCTAACACACAGAGTGCCTACATGGTGAACAGTGGAATGAGTATTGAATCAGGTGATCATCTCCTGAATTAGAGTTACAGTACTAAAATAATATGAAACAAGGCAGTCTGAAAGACAGCTAAATCCCCCGTCACTGCTATGGATGACGAAAGGATAAACCTTTGACCCTGAGCTGTGACCTTGACCTTGAACTGACATGGCTGACTCATAAAATATGCACATCGTCTTCATGAGGTGATTATTTGGCCTAAGTTTCATGAAAATCCTTCAAGGGGTTTAGAAGATACAGAGCTCAAACCTTTGACCTTGAGTTGTGACCTTGAGTTGACATGGCTGACTCATGAGTTCTTGATGAAGTGATCATGAGAGCCAAGTTTGATGAAAATCCTTGTAGGGTTTCAGGATATACAGAGTGGACACAGAATTGAAGGCTCAAACCTTAGACCCTTTGGTGTGACCTTGACCTTAAGCCTGCATGGCTGACTCATGAGTTCTGCACATCATCTTGATGAGGTGATCATTTGACCCAGGTTTCATATGAATCCTTCGAGAGGATTAGGAGATACAGAGCAGACACATAATGGAAGAATCAAACCTTTGGCCCTGAGCTGTGACCTTGACCCAACATGGCTGACTCATAAGTTCTGCACATCTTCTTGATGGGGTGATCATTTGACCCAAGTTTCATGAAAATCCTTCAAGGGGTTTAGGAGATAAAAAGCGGACACAGAATGACAGGCTTAAAACTTTGACCCTAAGTTGTGACCTTGACATTGATAGGGCATGGCTGACTCATGAGTTCTGCACATCATCTTGATGAGGTTATCACTTAAGCCAAGTTTCATAAAATTCTTTCAAGGGGTTTAGGAGATACAGAGCAGACACAAAATAGAAGGCTCAAACCTTTGACCCTAAGTTGTGACCTTGACCTTGAGTCAGTATGGCTGACTCATAAGTTTTGCACATCATCTTGATGAGATCATTTGACCAAAGTTTTATAAAATTCTTTAAAGGGGTTTAGTAGATACAGAGCGGACACAAAATGGAAGGTGAAACCTTTGACCTTGAGCTGTGACCTTGACCTTGAGCAAACATGGGTGACTCATGAGTTCTGCACATTGTCTTGATGAGGTGATCATTTGACCCAAGTTTCATGAAAATCCTTCAAGGGGTTTAGGAGACATGGAGCTGACACGAAAGTGTTACGGACAGACCACGAAGGACGGACGGAAGGACAGACGGAGACCATTCTTATAAACCTATCACTCATGGCAGGGGATTATTTAAAGGCATATAGCTTTGAAACATATTTTTTTTCTTTTTCTAGGTCAACTAACCTCTCTGGCTCAAGTCTCATAACTCTGACATGTATTTTGAGCAAATTATGCCCCCTTTTGGACTTAGAAAAAAATTCTAGTTAAAGTTTTACATGCCAGTTTCTATCTCGAAAACTAATGCAGATATTGAATTGAAACTTCAACTATGTCTTTTGGGTTATAAAACTAGTTGATAGCAGCAAGTCCCATAACTCTGACCTTAATGTTGGCCTAATTATGCCCCCTTTTGGACTTAGAAAATTCTGGTTAAAGTTTTGCGTGCAAGTACATACAGCTATTACTAAAAGGCATATGGATTTGAAACTTATTTTTTAGCTCGACTATTCGAAGAATAGTCTAGCTATTCTACTCACCCTGGCGTCGGCATCGGCGTCACACCTTGGTTAAGTTTTTGCATGCAAGTACATACAGCCATCAATTAAAGGCATATAGCTTTGAAACTTATTTTTTCTTTTTCTAGGTCAATTACCAACCTCTCTGGGTCAAGTCCCATAACTCTGACATGTATTTTGAGCAAATTATGCCCCCTTTTGGACTTAGAAAATTTTGGTTAAAGTTTTACATGCAAGTTACTATCTCCAAAACTAATGCAGATATTGATTTGAAACTTTACATGTGTCTTCGGGGTTATAAAACTAGTTGATAGCAGCAAGTCCCATAACTCTGACTCATTTTGGCCAAATTATGCCCCCTTTTGGACTTAGAAAATTCTGGTTAAAGTTTCGCATGCAAGTACATACAGCTATTTCTAAAAAGGCATATAGATTTGAAACTTACTTTTTCTTTTTCTAGATCAATTACCAACCTCACTGGGTCAAGACCCATAACTCTGACATGTTTTTTGAGCAAATTATGCCCCCTTTTAGACTTAGAAAATTTTGGTTAAAGTTTTGCGTGCAAGTACATACAGCTATTACTAAAAGGCATATGGATTTGAAACTTATTTTTTAGCTCGACTATTCGAAGAATAGTCTAGCTATTCTACTCACCCTGGCGTCGGCGTCGGCGTCACACCTTGGTTAAGTTTTTGCATGCAAGTACATACAGCCATCAATTAAAGGCATATAGCTTTGAAACTTATTTTTTCTTTTTCTAGGTCAATTACCAACCTCTCTGGGTCAAGTCCCATAACTCTGACATGTATTTTGAGCAAATTATGCCCCCTTTTGGACTTAGAAAATTTTGGTTAAAGTTTTACATGCAAGTTACTATCTCCAAAACTAATGCAGATATTGATTTGAAACTTTACATGTGTCTTCGGGGTTATAAAACTAGTTGATAGCAGCAAGTCCCATAACTCTGACCTTCATTTTGGCCAAATTATGCCCCCTTTTGGACTTAGAAAATTCTGGTTAAAGTTTTGCGTGCAAGTACATACAGCTATTTCTAAAAGGCATATAGATTTGAAACTTATTTTTTCTTTTTCTAGATCATTTACTAACCTCACTGGATCAAGTCCCATAACTCTGGCATGTATTTTGGGCAAATTATCCCCCTTTTGGACTTCGAAAACTCTGGTTAAAGTTTTACATGCAAGTTTCTATCTCCAAAACTAATGCAGATATTGAATTAAAACTTCACATGTGCCTTCGGGGTTATAAAACTAGTTGATAGCAGCAAGTCCCATAACTGATATGCATTTTGGTCAAATTATTCCCCCTTTTGAACTTAAACTCTTTTGATATTTAACCTTTTTGGGTAATATTTTCCTGCTTCTGGGACAATATTTCGAATAGTCGGGCTTGGCTGTCTTACCGACAGCTCTTGTTTTAATTTTGTAGTTGTTTAGTAATCATTGTAATTCTTTTGTTTTTCCACAAAAAAACTCCTTACCAGGTAGAGATACCTTAAAATACACCTAAAATTAGAAAGTAATAACTATGTTGTACCACAGAAAAGTGGTCTTGGTTTTTCCCTATGGTCAATTATAAAAAAGTTACAATATAAGTTATTTATAGTAACAACTAAGGGAAGTTAATCTTCAAAAAAAAAAAAAAAAAAAAAAAAAATTGTAAGTCCACACAAAAATCCTTACCAGGTAGAGATTGGTCAAAATACACCTCAAAATTGGATGTAACATGCATGTTGTACTACAGAAATGTGGTCTCGATTTTTCCCTACGTCTGGTAATGAAAAAGTTACAATATAAGCTATTTATAGTAACAACAAAGGGAAGTAATTCTAAAGAAGGGAACTGCGCATGACACGTCATCTCATGATAGTGTATAATTGTGCCAAGTTACATCAAAATCCCTCTATGCATGAAGAAGAAATGCTTCGGACAGTCATTCTTTTATCTGACCTTTGGCCTCTAAGTGTGACCTTGACCTTAGACCTAGGGACCTGGTTCTTGCGCATGACACTCCATCTTGTGGTGGTGAACATTTGTGCCAAGTTATATCAAAATCCCTCCATGCATGAAGAAGAAATGCTGCTGACAAAGTTTTCATTCTTGTATCCTTTGACCTCTAAGTGTGACCTTGACCTTAGACCTAGGGACCTGGTTCTTGCGCATGACACTCCGTCTCATGATGATGAACAATTGTGCCAACTTTCATCAAAATCCCTCTATGCATGAAGAAGATATGCTCCGGACAAAGTTTTCATTTTTGTATCCTTTGACCTCTAAGTGTGACCTTGACCTTAGACCTAGGGACCTGGTTCTTGCGTATGACACTCCGTCTCATGATGATAAACAATTGTGCCAACTTTCATCAAAATCCCTCTATGCATGAAGAAGATATGCTCTGGACAAAGTCATACTTGAATTTGACCTTTGACCTCTAAGTGTGACCTTGACCTTAGACCTAGGGACCTGCTTCTTGCGCATGACACTCCGTCTCATGATGGTGAACAACTGTGCCAAGTTTCATCAAAATCCCTCCATGCATGTAGAAGATATGCTCCGGACAAGGTCTGTGGACGCCGCCCGCCCGCCCATCCGCCCGCCAGGGGCGTTCCCATAATACGTCCCGTTTTTCAAACGGGCGTATAAAAATCAGTCCATGCATGTAGAATCAGAGCCCGGACAAGACACTGCGGGCGGACGGACAAACTGTCGGAAGGAACAAAGCAACCTTTAGACCCTAAACCAAAAGGACAATGATAATGAAATCGACCAGAATTACTCGACATGGCAATAAGGACCATACATAAGTATATACAAACTGTTTACTGACTGCAAGTATACACATTTTACACAAATGAAAGACGGAAGAAATCGCAAAAACACAGACAGACTAAACAGATACAAACTAGAGCCATCACTAAAGGTGATGAATGTACCCCCCGCATGCACTGACACAGTACATTGCAATTTGATGCACACAAGATTACATAATAATTATGTGGACTGTATGTATATAGACTGTATGTATACAGTACAGTAACAAAAAACAAAGTCTCATAACTATGCAGAATATTTATCTAAAAGAATGTAACATGCACCATGCACAACTAGGGTTGGTACTGATCACTTGTATGAAGTTTCATTAAATTGTGTGCAAGGGTTTGGTAGATTAGGCACGCACAAGATTGCATATGCAGACTGTATGTACATAGTATGTTAACAAGAAACAAAGTCCCATAACTCTGCAAATTTTGTCGTTGAAAGAACCTAACATGCCCCATGCACAACTGGGGTTGGTACTGATCACTTGTGTGAAGTTTCATTAAATTGTGTCAAGGGGATGAGGAGAGATGATGCGCACAAGATTGTGTCTATGTATATAGTAGAGTAACAAAAAAACAAAGTCCCATAACTCTGCAAATTTTTTTTCTGAAAGAACCTAACATGCCCCATGCACAACTACTGTTGATACTGATCACTTGTGTGAATGTTCATTAAATTGTGTCAAGGGGATGAGGAGAGATGGTGCGCACAAGATTGTGTCTATGTATATAGCATAGTAACAAAAAAACAAAGTCCCATAACTCTGCAAATTTTTTTTCTGAAAGAACCTAACATGTCCCATGCACAACTACTGTTGGTACTGATCACTTGTGTGAAGTTTCATTAAATTGTGTCAAGGGGATGAGGAGAGATGGTGCGCACAAGATTGTGTCTATGTATATAGTATAGTAACAAAAAAAACAAAGTCCCATAACTCTGCAAATTTTTTTTCTGAAAGAACCTAACATGCCCCATGCACAACTACTGTTGGTACTGATCACTTGTGTGAAGTTTCATTAAATTCTGTCAAGGGGATAAGGAGAGATGGTGCGCACAAGATTGCATCTACGGACAGACGGCCAGACGGACAGACAGACAGACAACCTGAAACCAGTATACCCCCCCCTTACAACTTTGTTGTCGGGGGGTACAAATATACATAAAGAAGAGACACTACGGGGCATATAACATGTCTACAAGACAGTTTTTTTACTTTTATACAGCTGTATTCTCGATAGCCGACAGCCGACTTCAACGACTGCCTATTTCAAATACAGCGGCCGTTTTCGATAGTCTTTTTTTCTCGACCATGCCTATTTAACGGCTAATATACTTTTCAGGAATAACGTAAAACCCGGAAACTTCACACAGGTGTTCCGAAAGGACACCTCTGTTAAATCAGATGATAAAAGTTTTCACCGGTTGTTCATAAACAAAACAATTTGCGCAAAACTTTGGATTTTTGCTCGATTTTTCAAACTGAAGAAATTGTTAACGAATATCTCAAAACATTACGATCGTATCTGGCCCAGAAATTGTAAATGTAAGCCATGGTCATTCCCTGACAAAACTGTCAAGTTGTTTTGCAAGAATTGGCTTCGTTTTAATAGACATGGTTCATACAGAATATCAGAGACAAAATTCAAGTACTTTCAAGGACTTTTTACAATTTTTCAAGCAATATTTTTTTTCAAAACCACGACCTAATCTGAACAACTTTTATCATTTAATGCAAAAATAAAACAACCATCACTTGTCACACCTTTGAAAATGACGTAATTGGATTGTTAGATTGATGTGATTCACTATTTTGCTGAGGTTTAACGCTTTTCTTGTGATTTTTTAGCGCACTCCTACTAATGATACCTCAAAATTTTGTCACACGACGTACAAATACACTTCGTTCTGTCTGCTCTATAGGGCTTCAGCCACAGGCACCAGTATCGGACCTGGGACAAAAATATGTTTGTTTTCATCCTAAATGAGTTCAAAATGAAAAATATGTAGTGAAACATGAGCCCCCTTCAAAATATACATATGTTTACTGAAGGCCAGAATCTCGAGAATTGCGCCTGCGAGCAATGGGTTCACTTCCCGGGCCGTTGTGAAATAAATTCTCTAGACAATTAAACAAACTACCTATCACCATTTCATGTGTACATTTAGCTACAAAATCAGACCGACCCCAAGTCTCTAGCCCTTCCCATTCATGAAATATCTATCAGAAAACGAGTGCCTTTCTGCTGCAAGTTCCAGGTAGACAGAAATGTGGCACAACGAAACGGTACGAAATCACGGACTAAAAGATGGCTCGATTCTCAAGATTCCGGCCTTCAGTAGACATATGTATGTTTTGATGGGGTCTCATATTTCACTACATATTTTTTATTTTGAACTCATTTAGGATGAAAACAAACATATTTTTGTCCCAGGTCCGATACTGGTGCCTGTGGCTTCAGCCACTGTTTATATTCGTCTTTTGTCTCCCGCTTACTTGAGTAAACATGTTTATTTTTCTTACACATTTTAATTCACTGGAAACACTCGCAAATAGCTACAAATTGCGAGTTATTATTCCCCGTATTTTCTTAAACGGAAACGGAAACAAGCAAACGGTGATAGAGTAGAAATAGCACTCTGTAAATATCGATAAAGTGTGGCCGTAGACCACTATAATAGCATACGAGTGACCCGATCCTGCAATTTCACGAATTTATTTTCATTTTCTCCGATTTATTTTAAGCATTAAATGCATTTTGCAAAGCAAAGTTACGGAAAGAATATTTTCAAGGAGTGAAAGGTCAAATTCAAGGAGTTTTTTTTCAAAATTCAAGTACTTTTCCAGGTTTTTTAGGGGTTTTGTCATTTTGAAGGAGTTTTCAAGGACTACCATCAAATTCAAGGACTTTTCAAGGCCTGTGCGAACCCTGACAGAAATAAATGAAAAACTTACCTACCGATTTACAGCTGGGTTACATTTCCAGCTGGGTTACATTTCCAGCGGGCGTCAAGATAGCCGGTTATCCAGTGTGCTGATGGACAATCTCAAAATTGTATTCCTCTGCCTTTGGTGGGGGGTAATAGAAATTTAATTTTACTGTTCACTCAATAGCAGAGAAACACATAGTAATAGTTTACATCACAAAACCCAAAATACCATGATTCATTAGTTACTGAAGATTAACTAATGTATTGCTGTCTAGCATTTAAACACTTGTAATGGAACCAGTTGGGGCACATGCAAATCCAACCTATTAAACTTGATTACAAAAATGTAATGTGCAGAACAAATATTCTGATACAGGTGCAAAGTTTCTATTTCAATGTGGGAGAAGTTTGTTTGTTTGTTTGTTTTGGGTTCAACAGTATTTCAATGTGGGAGAAGAGAGATATGTATTGGATCAATGTATTAGGATTAACTCCAAACATGTCGACTTAATTAAGCATCATGTAACGTAAATCAAGTCAAATGTAATATTTTGCTGATAAATGACTGATTACTTGGGGCGGATATCGTTTGACATCACTTAAGTTAAGGATATTTTAGACAAGAGGGCCATAATGGCCCTATATCACTCACCTGTTATCATTGCACTTCAGGACAGGAAGGTCAAAAAATCATAATCAAGATCAATCAAAAGAATCATGAGTAAATATAGTTGAAATTTTCTTAAAGGTACAAATATGTCAAAATACACCTAAAAATTGGAGGTACCATCCATGTTGTACCACAGAAAAGTGGTCTCGGTTTTTCCCTACGGCCAATAATAAAGAAGTTACTAAATAAGCTATTTATAGTAACATAAAATAAAGTAACCCCTAGAGCTTGGTCAATTTGACCCTGGGGGGTCAAGCTTTGAAAATTTTTTGTAGAGGTCCACTTAGTCTGGCTACCAACTAGATAATTTTTTTTTTTTTTTTTTTTTTTTTTTTTTTTTTTTTTTTGGAAAAAATACTTCTGTAAAAATTCTGACTTCATCAGTCCTGGCTCTGATTATCGTATGTTTTGAGAAGACAAGGGACATAATTAAACAAAATTTGAATAGCCTCAGAGTTATTTCCTTTGAACAAAACATACGGTCTGAACACAGACTAAGGTCCACTAGGCAATGCTACATGTCAAATATCTAAGCTCTAGGGCTTCTGGTTTTTGAGAAGAAGATATTTTAATATTTTCCTATGTAAAATAGTGACCCCTGGGGCGGGGTCAATTTTGACCTCTGTGGTCATGATTTGAACAAATTTTGTAGGGGTCCACTAGGCAATATGCTACATATTAAATATCTAAGCTCTAGGCCATCTGGTTTGCAACTGTATCTGAAACCAGAACAGTTGTAATTATATGTGATATCATAATGGCTGTGAGTGCATCCGACACAGTGATGGCTTTGTGTGACTATATCTGACATCATAATTGCTCCGAGTGTATCTGACACCATAATGGCCTTGAGTGTACCTGACACCATAAAGGCTGTGTGTGACTGACATTATAATTGCTATAGAGTGTATCTGACCCCATAATAGCTTAAGTGTATCTGCTAGTGTATCTGACATCAGAATGGCTGCGAGTTTATGTGATACCATTATGGCTGTGAGTGTACACATGTGACACCTGATGGCTGTATGTGACTATTTCTGACATTATAATTGCTGTTGAGTGTATCTGACATGACAGTAGTTGTTTGTTTGTTGGTTTAGGATTTAACGCCATTTAACCTAACCAGTGTTCCTTGATTCTGTACCAGTACAAACCTGTTCTCCACAAGTAACTGCCAACTTCCCCACATGAATTAGAGGTGGAAGACTAATGATTACAGACACAATGTCATTTATCAAATAGTCACGGAGAACATACGCCACGCCAGAGGATCGAACTCATGACCCCGTGATCCGTAGACCAACGCTCTAACTACTGAGCTTTGCGGGTGGTCTCCATAGTAGCTGTAAAAGTATCTGATACCATAATGACTGTGAATGTATCTAATAACAATTGTATTTATTTATTTTGTTGGGTTTAACGTTGCACTGACTCAATTATAGGTCATATGACAACTTTCCAGCTTTGATGGTGGAGGAAGATCCTAGGTGCCTCTCTGTGCATTACTTCATCACAAGTAGGAACCAGAGTAGAACCATCGACCTTTCGTATACCAGCTGGATGGCTTCCTCACATGAAGAATTCAATGCCCGGAGTGAGGCTCAAACCCACATCGATGAGGAGCAAGTGATTTGAAGTCAGCAACCTTAACCAATCTGCTACGGAGGCCCCCAAAACAATTGTAACTGTAATCAACAACTTACTTAGGTCCATGGTTTCCAGAACAACAGCGGTAAATACTGCAACCCCAAACACTTCTGTTGGTCTGAAGTTGCCACCAGGAAATACATCCAGCAATGTCTTTATATCAGTGTCCTTTACATAGCTACTTCCTGTAAAGGAGACTGAAGATAACTAGAGCTATCACTAAAGGTGATGAATGTACCCCCCGCATGCACTGACACAGTACATTGCAATTTGACGCACACAAGATTGCATAATTATGTGGACTGTATGTATATAGACTGTATGTATACAGTATAGTAACAAAAAACAAAGTCCCATAACTATGCAGAATATTTATCTAAAAGAATGTAACATGCACCATGCACAACTAGGGTTGGTACTGATCACTTGTGTGAAGTTTCATTAAATTGTGTGCAAGGGTTTGGTAGATTAGGCACGCACAAGATTGCATATGCAGACTGTATGTACATAGTATGTTAACAAGAAACAAAGTCCCATAACTCTGCAATTTTTGTCGCTGAAAGAACCTAACATGCCCCATGCACAACTACTGTTGTTACTGATCACTTGTGTGAAGTTTCATTAAATTGTGTCAAGGGGATGAGGAGAGATGGTGCGCACAAGATTGTGTCTATGTATATAGTAGAGTAACAAAAAAAACAAAGTCCCATAACTCTGCCAATTTTTTTTCTGAAATAATCTAACATGCCCCATGCACAACTACTGTTGTTACTGATCACTTGTGTGAAGTTTCATTAAATTTTGTCAAGGGGATGAGGAGAGATGGTGCGCACAAGATTGTGTCTATGTATATAGTGTAGGAACGAAAAACAAAGGCCCATAAAGCTGCAAAGTTATTTTCTAAAAGAACCTAACATGCCCCATGCACAACTACTGTTGGTACTGATCATTTGTGTGAAGTTTCATTAAATTGTGTCAAGGGGATGAGGAGAGATGGTGCGCACAAGACTGTGTCTATGTATATAGTATAGTAACAAAAAAACAAAGTTCCATAACTCTGCAAATTTTTTTTCTAAAAGAACCTAACATGCCCCATGCACAACTACTGTTGGTACTGATCACTTGTGTGAAGTTTCATTAAATTCTGTCAAGGGGATAAGGAGAGATGGTGCGCACAAGATTGCGTCTACGGACAGACGGACAGACAGACAGACAGACGGACAGACAGACAGACAGACAACCTGAAACCAGTATACCCCCCCTTACAACTTTGTTGTCGGGGGGTACAATAAATTATGGCAATAATTTGAATAAACAAAAAATAAATAATTTTAATAAATACAAGAGGTGTTTGTAAAAATGCTCCCATGATGGCCTGTCATAGGTGTGTTATATTGACAACCATTGGCCATCTACACTTATTAACTCGGAATTATTTTCACCCTCAAAGTGAAAGATTTCTTGATCTTTGCCCTAAATGGCAACTACTGACCACAGGCGTTTCACTCTGTAAGACGAAGCACTCAGAAAAACTGTTCTCAGTCTCAAATCCACCCTGATCTCAAGGAGTCATCTACTGAATACAGGCAAATATCCTTAAAT
The DNA here is from genome assembly GCF_021730395.1 of Mercenaria mercenaria. Classification (NCBI taxonomy): domain Eukaryota; kingdom Metazoa; phylum Mollusca; class Bivalvia; order Venerida; family Veneridae; genus Mercenaria; species Mercenaria mercenaria. The sequence continues at coordinate 55,277 of NW_026461272.1, read as the reverse complement.
ATTTGACCTCTACAGTTCTAAGTCTTATCCATTTACTGATTCAGTTTAAAGACCAATGTAACCTTGACCTTTGACCTACATAGCACCCAAAATACTAGAGATCATCTTTAGGATGCAGACAATTACCCTATATAGTTTGATCACAGTAGGCCCAAGCCTTCCCTAATTATGAAGAGGAAAACATTTTCAGTAAGAAATTCACTGCTGACCTCAAGAAAAACAGGGATCATCTATTGACCACTGACCACATCATCCCATAAAGTTTGTTTACTGCATATTACATATTCTGCCTTATATGCCATTACATATGATGGATACATAAATATTCTGAAAAGGTTGTCCCTCTTTTGTAAAGGAAATACAAGATCACTGCCTGTCTCGCCCTCAGGAGCTTTGACTCATGAAATAGGTGCAAAATTTAAAAAAAATGTCTTGATGAGGTGATCATTTGACCCAAGTTTCATGATCATCCTTCAAGGGGTTTAGGAGATACAGAGCTCAAACCTTTGACCTTGAGTTGTGACCTTGACCTTGAGTTGACATGGCTCACTCATGATGAGGTGATCATTTGACCCAAATTTGATGAAAATCCTTCAAGGGGTTTACGAGATACAGAGTGGACACAAAATGGAAGGCTCAAACCTTTAACCCCAAGTTGTGACCTTGACCTTGAACCAGCATGGCTGACTCATAACTTCTGCACATCGTTTTGATGAGGTGATAATTTGACCAAAGTTTTATAAAATTCCTTCAAGGGGTTAAGGAGATACAGAGCGGACACAAAATGGAAGGCTAAAACCTTTGACCTTGAGTTGTGACCTTGACCTTGAACCGACATGGCTGACTCATGGGTTCTGCACATTGTCTTGATGAGGTGATCATTTGACCAAAGTTTCATGATCATCCTTCAAGGGGTTTAGGAGATATAGTGCGAACACAAAATGGAAGGCTCAAACCTTTCACCCTAAGTTGTGACCTTGACCTGGCATGGCTGACTCATAAGTTATGCATATCGTGTTGATGAGGTGATCATTTGACTCAAGTTTCATGATCATCCTTCAAGGGGTTTAGGAGATATAGTGCGGACACAAAATGGAAGGCTCAAACCTTTCACCCTAAGTTGTGACCTTGACCTTGAGCTGGCATGGCTGACTCATGGGTTCTGTACATCGTCTTGATGAGGTAATCATTTGACCCAAGTTTTATAAAATTCCTTCAAGGGGTTTAGGAGATACAGAACGGACACAAAATGGAAGGCTCAAACCTTTGACCTTAAATTGTGACCTTGACCTTGAGCCGACAAGGCTGACTCATAGGTTCTACACATTGTCTTGATAAGGTGATCATTTGACCCAAGTTTCATGAAAATCCTTCAAGGGGTTTAGGAGATACGGAGCAGACACGAAAGTGTTACGGACAGACGGAAGGACGGACAGAGACCATTCCTATAACCCCCCACCATTTGTGGCCGGGGATTAATTAAAACCATCTTACAAAGTTTCAAAACTATATCTTTAACAATTTTTTGAAAAGCTGTTATTTTTTCACAGTATATAAATGAACTGAACCCCAACTGGATCTTGCTAGCAGATTTCAGGATCCAACTGACAAAAATAGGTGGGACTATCTAAATAATTAAGAACAACTTGTTGCAATGATGCTGAGGCAGTATGTAAATGATTGTATCATATCAAGAAATCTTTTCAGATAAATACATTCTTTACCAGCTTTCATCCTATAACTGCCGATAAAACGCTGTACTCTTCTCAACGTGTTTCGTTTATTTCAACACTCGCCAATTACACAAGGAATTTTATGCATAAAATCATTTATCTATACCAATACTCGTGTTTGAGGTGTTGTTTAAATGTATTTCCTTCATTAAACCGGCGACATATACCTACCAGGACGTGCGTTATGCAGAAAATTATGGAAAGTAAACAAGGCGACTGTTTGAATACTGAACCATTCTTGCAAATATCAATCTAATGATCTGAACTTCACTTGTGAGTTCACTGAACCATATCTTGCGAGTCACATAAGGGGATTTCCATTGCATTTATATCCACTTTTTTGTCTTTCATCGTACCAAATGTAAAGTTATTGTGTCCACAACAATTATATGGCGCATCTAAAGTTGTTTTCTGGTACTATACGTACTATAAGTAATGTTAAGCATTTAGTTGCAAATAGAATGACTGGTTATTGCCTAAATGCATCCCTACCTGCAAACGAAAATATTTACATGAAGCTGGTAATTGATTATGGAAAGAGAAATTATATCTTGATATGATATAATATCTACTAGTAACATGTCTCCTCTGCATTTGCAATCACTGTTCTTTTGTATTTTAGCTCGACAATTCAACAAATAGTCTGAGCTATTCTACTCACATGTTCATGCATCATCGTTGGTGTCGACGTTGGCGTAACGCTTTGCTTAATGTTTTGCATGAAACTTTATATCTCCAAGAAAACTGAAGGTATCTGGTTGAAACTTCGCACATTTCTTCGACTTCAACAGTATCTTCCCATCAAGGCCCATAACTCTGGCCAGCATTTGATTGTTTTTCAGCCAAATGAGATTCTTTTAGACAAGTCAGTGATGGCACAGCAAAATTAATGACAGAATCTTCTGGTCTGATATCACCCTTTAGTTCCTGACCCCGGTTTTTCCATCCTGACATAAACCTGAGGAACTTTCCTTTGAACAGCTTTAATCCAATCCGCCAAAATGTCTTCACTTCTGAGTATCTCACGTTTCGGGTACTGTCCACGGAAAACCATTCTACCACATCAGCAAATAACAAAAAAGCAATATTCGATAAAGGAATCTTCCGTTCCACGAGTAATGTTGTAAATTTTATGTAAATTTCCATTTGATTTTCTGATTTAAGGTAGTCTAAAACATCAAGGATCTGTTGAATAATATTTTCATTTGTGAACATATCACATTCTTCGCATGAGTCTGTGCTCAGGACAAAGCAAGGGTCTGTTTGCACTGAAGATGTGGATTCTAGCAAAGTCATATTTTGGAAAGTAAGCTGCATAGTATCTTCATCTTCATCTGAACTCTCAATATCCTCAGATTCTTCCAGCAATTTGTGAAACCCTTTCACTGGTGTTTCTGGATTTGGAGCTTTTTTAATTGGCGAAACATCTTCTAGCCTTGAAACTCTCACTGTTTTTGTGTCATTATTTGGAATTAAAGTCCTTTTCGAGTTTTAAATCTTTTGGAATAATTTTGAAGTCATGGGTTTCCAAATTGTGAATAATGATATCGCCAAAGTTTGTTGTCTAGAACTTGCAGTTTATGCAGCTGAAATCTTCCATTTTGCCTGAAAATAAACCAAAAAATGCTTTAAATCATAAATTTCTTCTCCCAAGAAACGTACAGAATCTTTGAAAATACTCCCAAGACATGGTACAGATAGATCGCGTAAACTCGCAAGTGAGGTTCAGAATCACCGGCAAGAAACATACAGTAGGCCTATTTTACACCCTGGCTTTAAATCTTGTTTTTACGTTCAAAATTGTTTATTCATATAACAAATAACCATAATATCTTGTTTTTATGTTCAAAATTGTTTATTCATATAACAAATAACCATAATACCTTTTGTTATTAATTAATTGCAGCGGTACAAACTCAAAACTCCATGTTCAACCAATTTTTTGGGTGGACGGATAGCTCAGTGGTTTGCACACTGGCCTTCCAATCCTGAGGTCGGGGTACGATCCCCGGCAGCTACTCGGGAATTTTCAGAAATGCTTTTCAGTGTTTCCCACCCAGCTAGAGGTGTACTGGTCAGGAACCCAGGCAATCCTTGCGTGTATCAGTGCTATACACTGGGCACGTTAAAGAACCAGGCTGTCTATTCGCAACGAGCTAGGCTAAGTTAGCCGGACAAGCCTGTATCTGATTTCTGATCTCTCTGTGGGGGCTTTGTCTCACTCTGTCCCTCTGGTCAGATCGCTCTGTGTCTGTACTAGTAGAGGATGATTTCGCGCCCTGTGTGGCTGCAGTTGCTGTAAAGCGCCTTTGAACGTGTTTATCATGAAAAGGGCGCTATATAAATCTGGTATAATAATAATAATAATAATAATCTAAACATGATAAAACCCAATTTTCTTTCGTGTGTAGTGCTGATCTCGTTCTAGCCTGCGGCGAGTTTCATGAATTTATTGTCTTAATGCTAAAAATGATAATTTTGCATATCATAGGTCAACAATAAAGTTTGTTGGCTACACTATATATACAGATTGACACTATATATACAGATTGACACTATATATACAGATTGACTTACTTATCATTCAACAGTATCCTCATGAACACGAATTTTTAGCTCAGCAGTCTCGACGCAAAATGGCTGACACTGAAATCCGCTTGCAAGATCCGGTTGGGGTTCAGTTCGTTTATATACTGTGTTTTTGTAAACTTTTCAAAAGCGTCAAAGAATCTAAAAAATCCTAATTTCTTCAAGGTTTAAGTTCACTACGGGGCGAGTATTCAACATAGGGTGTAAAATTTGTTTTTGAACCATCCTACAAGGTTTCAAAACAATATTTGTAAACAGTTTTGAGAAATTGTCATTTTTGTGAATTTTCAAACGATAGGGTCATTGACTCTGAAGCGCTCACCTGTGTAAAAGGTTCAAGTGTGCCCCCAACTGAACACTGTTGGTGAATGACCTCATAATGATGCTAAAAATCAAGTTTGATGAAGATCAATCAAGTGGTTCATCAGAAGGAGTCATTTAAAGGCATTTGTAATTTTAGCTCTGGTAGTCCCTAAAAGGGGCAAATCGTCCCCATTTGAACAAATTAAGAGAAGACCTTATAACAGTGTTACAATCCATGAGATTCAGAGGAGTTATTTAAAAGTATATGTAACTTAATCTCTAGTGGCCCTAAAAGGGAACCCATATGTATAAAATTGGCAGAGGACTTTATAACAATGCTACAGACAAATTCTGATGAAGATCCTTTGGGCTGTTCCTGAGAAGAAGTCTTTTAAAGTTTTTTTTTCTATTTTAGCTCTAGTGGTTTAATCCAAACAAACCTAGGAGAGGACATTATAATGATGCTACAGACCAAGTTTGATGAAGATCTATCAAGCAGTTTATGAGAAGAAGTCTTTAAGAGGTATTTCTAATTTTGGTACTAGCAGCCCTTATTCACAGGGGCCAAGTGCCCCTATTCGCAAGGGCGTACCAAAACATAAAGGGGGTGGGTGTTGGAGGCGGTGTGCATCCCACTGGTGGGAGAACATTTTTGAAATATTGACTGTAGTTGGTGCAGTCTGGCTGCTTTTTAGGGTGGTACTTTGACAAAATATTATACACACATGTATATAGTGTGTAATGGTAGTAACGTCCTTGATTTAACAAACTTGGGAGATGACCTTATAACGATGCAACAGACCAAGTTTGATGAACATCCATCGAGGGGTTCATGAGAAGAAGTTCTTTTAAGGTATTTTTCCATTTTTACCTCTGGAGGCCCCTAAAAGTGGCCAAGGTGAACTGTTTGAACAAAATTGATAGAAGTCCATGCAAGGATGCTACTGACCATGTTTGGTGTAATTTTAACTAGAAGTTTCAGAGGTTAAGACGTTTAAGGTACTTCCGCAAATTGAAATTAGAAGTTCATATGAAAAATCAGACTCCTCGAAACAGCTTTCGAAATGCGAGGACATAAAAAATATATGATAAAAGTAGAAAAGATATATCTGTAGGTAAACTTGCAAGCATGAAAGCTACGCTGAACCCTATCTCCACAGTGCTTTGGAAGAAAACGAGTGAACATTTTTGGTGCAAACTTTTGGTATCGTATGCAACCTAAATTGCTATAAAATATTTATTTTCAAATCAAAGAAATGCCAAAATAGTGCACGCGAGCGTTACTTTTTAAAGAAAATGTCGTTAAACATTCTAATGCGCTAAACACGTAAACAGTTTTTCTAAAAAATTTCGCCGCCATGTTTATTTCAAGGAATTAAATATATGATTGTTCTTTTACCTCAGATTTCCTTTCTGAAATATTCATGGTTAGAGATATCCGTTTAGTATAGTTTTGCACTGTCCGATCTCCTTAATGTGTTACCGATCCTTTACCTTTAAAGAATAAACGCAATGTGTAATGATAGTTTTTCGCTTTACACACCTGTCTTGGACAGGAAAGCCGTTCACTTAAAATTTGTAAGCATCCGCTGGCAAAATATTGATGAAAGATCGGAACTTTTTCTAAAATAAAGTTCAATTTCAATCATTTTCAAAAACTAGAAATATTGCAAATTGTGTTGAATTTATAGATAAAACAAAAATCCCCAAAATAAACCATTTTAGAACTTTTCCGGGAACTATACGTTTCAGCCGAACAACGCATTTTAAGACGACACAAAACTGATTTCTCTTTGTAAACAATGTCAAAGTTCACCTGAGGGCCATTGCTAAAAATGTAAACGTGCTTACTTGTTTCAGTTTTACGTCCTGTAGAAAACAATAAACTTTCAACTTTAAATGCATATATGTTCTATAATTATTCCAATATCAAAAACCGTTCGATCTTTTTTCCATGAGAAATAAACGAAGCCTATTTAACTATTTGTTTACACTTCAACCATGTGAAATTAAAGGCATGTACTATCATGAGACTCCCGTGCATTTTGAACTTCGTGGTGAATAAACTGAATTTACTTTAAAGTATGGTGTCTCAGTTGAGCCAGTTATTTAATTTCAGAGAACATACCTTAAAGAAGTGTTAATGAGATTATGCATGAGTACGAATATTTACTAGTCTACTTAGATTAACGACGATAGAAAACAAGACTTAGTGTGCACTCCGCAAATAGCAAGTTTATTATTTTCAGGTGTATACTGAACACTGATCCCAATATTCGTAATTTTCAGATGAAGAACTCGTTATCCTTGGTTTCGTAGACAGTCTTAGTACTGGACCTCTAATTCCGCTATCAACACCGCTGTAATGTAAAGTCAGTGTCCATTTCTATGCCGGAATTTCAATACACATTTGTTATCTGTTTAAATCTATGAAAGTGTTAAAAATATCATTGTTTAACGAAGAACCAAGATAAGAAAAGTTACTTTTGAGACATTGCTGATTTTATTCATCAGGTTTCCGCATGAAAAGTTGATTGTACTTTGTTTCGTAGTTATCTACAATTGTATACAAATTGTATTACCTCCTAACATATTTGGCTGTACATTTCTCTGCGATTTATTCTCACTGTGTTTTTTAAAAACATGTTGCATAAATTCTCATATTGTATTAAAAGTCGATAGATCAAAATTGGTTAGTTTACGACGCATGAAACATCTAATAAGGAATCACTATACACATCGAACATGTCCCGGACCAGTATGCAGAAATACTGTGGCCAAATGTTTCAAGATTGTCTAAAAATGTACTGCAGAAAGTGCTGAAAATTCCATTTCCACCATATTTTTCGTGAGATAAGCAGCGCGTAAGTACATAAATTCCACTATATTTAATTAAACCTTTCTTATACTTGCACAATCCAAATGAATTTTAGATAGTTGCCAAATCTTGTTCACATTAGGTCTGAAACTTGTCTTACAATTTTAGGCAGTTTGGTACACCATACATAGAACAAGAGCTGTCCGTAAGACAGCCAAGCTCGACTATTCGAAATATTGTCCCAGAAGCAGGAAAATATTACCCAAAAAGGTTAAATATCAAAAGAGTTTTAAGTTCAAAAGGGGGAATAATTTGACCAAAATGCATATCAGTTATGGGACTTGCTGCTATCAACTAGTTTTATAACCCCGAAGGCACATGTGAAGTTTTAATTCAATATCTGCATTAGTTTTGGAGATAGAAACTTGCATGTAAAACTTTAACCAGAGTTTTCGAAGTCCAAAAGGGGGATAATTTGCCCAAAATACATGCCAGAGTTATGGGACTTGATCCAGTGAGGTTAGTAATTGATCTAGAAAAAGAAAAAATAAGTTTCAAATCTATATGCCTTTTAGAAATAGCTGTATGTACTTGCACGCAAAACTTTAACCAGAATTTGCTAAGTCCAAAAGGGGGCATAATTTGGCCAAAATGAAGGTCAGAGTTATGGGACTTGCTGCAATCAACTAGTTTTATAACCCCGAAGACACATGTGAAGTTTCAAATCAATATCTGCATTAGTTTTGGAAATAATAACTTGCATGTAAAACTTTAACTAAAATTTTCTAAGTCTAAAAGGGGGCATAATTTGCTCAAAAAACATGTCAAAGTTATGGGTCTTGACCCAGTGAGGTTGGTAATTGATCTAGAAAAAGAAAAAGTAAGTTTCAAATCTATATGCCTTTTAGAAATAGCTGTATGTACTTGCATGCGAAACTTTAACCAGAATTTTCTAAGTCCAAAAGGGGGCATAATTTGGCCAAAATGAAAGTCAGAGTTATGGGACTTGCTGCTATCAACTAGTTTTATAACCCCGAAGACACATGTGAAGTTTCAAATCAATATCTGCATTAGTTTTGGAGATAGTAACTTGCATGTAAAACTTTAACCAAAATTTTCTAAGTCCAAAAGGGGGCATAATTTGCTCAAAATACATGTCAGAGTTATGGGACTTGACCCAGAGAGGTTGGTAATTGACCTAGAAAAAGAAAAAATAAGTTTCAAAGCTATATGCCTTTAATTGATGGCTGAATGTACTTGCATGCAAAAACTTAACCAAGGTGTGACGCCGACGCCGACGCCGACGCCGACGCCGACGCCAGGGTGAGTAGAATAGCTAGACTATTCTTCGAATAGTCGAGCTAAAAATCATTGTCCACACATTGCACTACTTTTATGTATGCTGAAAATAGCAATATGTACAAATTTATTTTCGTTTTAATACATGGAGTGGTCAGATTTGAAAACAGATTTTGTAATAAGTTTAGTTCTATTCAGTAAGACAATTCTCCTATGCACTAATTGAAACTTTGAACTAACTTTTGCCATTCATGAATTTTTAATAAAGTATTTTGAAAGGATTTATAAATCTAACCAAAAATTTGGAAAAATACAGGTAAAATATCTCTTTGTTTTTTTTCAAATTTAGTACATTTTTTAAACACTACTTTTATTAGTCTTGCAAACTCAGCTTTTTGTCTATGGAACAGCTGCTTCGAAAGTTTTTGTTCACATATTTTCACACCTCAAAAAAAGGTAAATCTAAATTCAAAAATGGGGGAAGTACCTTAAGAAAAAAATTGACACAGAGGCAGGACAATGGAAAACAGATCTAGATTCACCTTTACTGACACTCACCTGAACAAAGTTCAGGGGAGCTAAAAAAAACAACAACATTCTACCATTTTCAGAAAGAAAAAGAAGAAAAAAAAGAAGAAAATTTGGCCTTTTTCATTTTTACATTGACCTGCGACCCGACCTTGTTTTTTACTTCAAATATAAAAATTTTTCAAACTTACCTATTTTTTCTGACAGTTACAAGAACACAGTTAAAAATGGGCCTCTGGAACCCCTCTAAGATTTTCCTTTGGGGACTTACTTTTGACTCCTGACCCAATTCAACCAAATCTAAGGTCAAACATTGTGACCATTTTTAGTAAGTTTTGACCATAAATTTATATGTTTTGATGGTCTAAAAATAAAAACGCGACAAAGCACTACCATTACAAACCGGGCGAATCACAACAGCCCGCCGGAACTAAAAATTAAAAGACACTGAATTTATAAAACTTTCTAAATTTTTCAAAAAATTTTTAATCTTTCAGTCTAATGTACAGATATGAAAAAAAGTAAAAAAACACGTTTTTTAAAAAATGGGTAACTCTTAAGTTAAAGGAATGACTTTGTGAGTTTTGATCATTTCAAAACGTATACTTACTTAAAGGGAGTACATGAGTTAATTCCCTGCGACTGAGACAAAACTGCACTATTACAACTCACATTCATAAAAATTTAAAACCCTGAAGTTATAAATAAAAAAAAAAGAAAGCAACCAAATCACGGGTTTAAGACAGAATAATTTAAAACGCATAAAAATAAAAACATGTTAAAGCAACATAAAAGACAAAAAATAAAAGATAATTTCGGGAAGCAGCTACCTTCAAGCAAAAAAAAAGACCATAAAGAAATGCATATAATGCAACCAAATAAAACAAGAAAAAAAAAAAATAAGCATAATTATGAAATAACACATATAAAAGAAAGCAACAAAGCATAAACAACCACACATAGAAAACAAGCAAAATAGCAAAAGCAAAATCAGTAGCTAAACAGGCATGCTTGAGCCCTCTTTTCTCCACATTGACAAACTTTTGAACGGTTAATTTGGTTTTTTCCCTAAAATTGTGGAAAAGTTCCAAACAAAAATATCCCGTGAAAAAAAGCTGCGAAAGCAGAGGTTCCTTCCCCTTTGGGAATTTCTCTGTTTTTTATGTACCTAAAATAGTAATAAAACATTTAATTCAAGTATGATGGGCCTTGTTTTTATGATGGTATTATCAGGGGAAAAAAAATGTGCAAGATTCAATTAGCGGGTTTTTAAACAGTGAAAAAGGGGGTTTAAATCACTGTATTATCCGTAAAAGGAATGTGGGGGGTTTCAATAGCGGGTTTTATCAGGGGAAAGAAATTTGGTTTCAATCATTGGGATTACATTTGAAAGGAAGTGCGGGGTTTTCAATCAGCTGGTAATCAGGGATAGGAATGTGTGATTTTTCATTCACTGGTATTATCTTGGGAAAGGGAAATGTGTAGGTTTAAATCAGCAAATATCGGGGAAAGGAATTGGTGGTTTCATTCATTTTTATTACCATGGGAAAGGAATGGTGAGGTTTTCATTCAGCGGGTATTATCAGGAAAGCAATGTCGTGTTTCATTCAGCTGGTATAAAAGGGAAAGGGAAATGTGTGAGGTGCATTCGCTGGTATTATTGGGGGAAAAGGAATGTGCGGGGTTTTTAAATCAGTTTGTTTTATCACGGGAAAGGAATTGCGGGGGTTTTAATCAGCGGGTATTATTTTGGGAAAGGAATGTGCGGGGTTTCATTCACTAGTATTATCAGGAAAGGAATATTCGGGTTCTTTCACTGGTATTACAGGGGAAAAAGAGTGCAGGTTTTCAATCTTTTGGTACGGGAGAAAAAAAACTAAAATTCATTCATTGGTATTATCACTGAGAGGGAGTGTGTGACAAAATTTCGACTTAGAGCCCTTGCCACTTTATTTTTACACATTAAACCTGCTACCGTGGTTTACAAACTTACTCAATAAAACACTTTGCCCTTTGTTTACACATTTAACCTTGCTACTTAGTTACAAACTTACTCATAGAAAAAATTTTGCCACTTTGTTTACAGATTAAACCTTACTACGTGATTACAGTTAGTCATAAAAAGGGAAAATGTTTGGGAAAAGCTTTTGCTTAATTTAAACCCTTTTCATGTGTGTTACAAACAAAAGGGAAAGGGTAAATTTATTTACGCGCTTTGGGGAAACTTTAAACTAAGCCGTAACTTTTTGCGACCCCTTTTTTAAAGAACAGTTTAAAACCAATTATCCTTTTACCCCCAGAAATTTTGCTGTACCCATTACAGCGGGTCACTGGGGCAATCGTAAAAAGGGCCCTTGCCCATGGACAACCCAATGGGAGTACCAGGATTAACCTTGCCATTCATTTTTTTACAAAGAAAAAATTTTGCTACTGTGTTTTTACAAAGCTACTCATTTAAATGTCAACCGAATACCTTCCCACTTTGTTTATTTTTTCACTTTAAACCTTGTCATTGTGGTTAAAAATTACCTTAAATATCATAAAAAGGACCTTGCCACTTTTTTATGTTAACTTTAAACTTGCCACGTGGTTAAAAAGTTTTTATAAAAAAACTGACTGAAATACTTTCCATTCATGTTACACATTAAACCTACAAATTACTTAAAAAAAAAATCATAATTAAAGACCTTGCCACTTTGTTACTTTTAAAATTTAAACCTTCCATAGTGTGTTACAAAGTACTCAAAAAAAAATCTAATTGAAAAACCTTGCCCACTTCATTAAAAATGAAACCTTGTCACTGCATTTACAAAGTTCCCAAATTTTAAAAAATAATCTGACCATTTTTTTAAAAAATTATAATTTTACAGCCCCTGTCTTGGTTTAAAAACATTCTTTTTAAATGTTTTAAAAAAGGGAAAAAAAATTCCATACATGAAGTACATTGTTTTTCTTTTTGCAATTACTATTCATTCCTCTGTTTTAAAAATAATTCATCTACCATCATCCTCTGCTTTACAATAATCTACTCTTTCACACCATTCAGTTTTTTACAAAATTTTCTTTTAAAGATCCATTTTGCTGTGTTTTACAAAAATTCTTTACTACATTTTTGCACATTTTGTTGTTACAAAACATTTCATTTAACATAAAATTAAAAAAACTGTATGTAAAATTTGCCATTTTAAAAAAATAAATGGGACCCTTATTTTCTCTACCATATCATCCTTATTATTTAAAATTTTTGTCCAAAAATACATAAAGGGGCATCCATGAAACGTTTTTTTTGCTGTCCCTGGGCGGTCAGAAAGTAATTTTTACTTGGGGTTTTTTTTTATTCAGTCAAAACTTTAGCATAATTATATGAGCGAACAATAAGACAAATTTAAATTTGTACAAAAAAAATCTGCTTTTTTCTTATTTTCCAAAAAAATACGGGGGAGGACAAAAGAGGGTTGGCCGAGCACAGAAAAGAAAGATTTTTTTAAGGATACCGTGCCAAAATTTCCTTAAATATGTGAAGTGGCAATTGAAACCTTAGCCTTTTCGTTTTACTTACCACATCACTCTTTAAATCTGAAAGAAGTGGTAGATTAACTTCAGTTTTAACCTCACCAGTTCAACAACTGACCTCACTACCAAGCCAAACAACAAATAAAATGAAAAAAGTACAAAGATCCCCATATGCAGAAAAATGCCCTAACCATATAACAATGAACTTGTTTTCCTTTAAACTTCTGAGTTGAGGATTTTCTTTAAATTTAAACTGCTCATTTTATTCACCAACACTACATTTTACGGGAAAAAAAATTTTTTGGTTTCACATCTCATTTACATAAAAAAAAAAAAACATGGATATTAAAAAAAATTTTTATAAACCCTGGAATCACAGGTTTCAGAAAAACCAAGTATCAGACCTCTTAGTCGCCCTTAAAATCATCAAGGGTAAGACTGGGGTTCCAATTTTTTTCATACACAAAAAGTCCCAAACTACATGGGGCGGCTACCTAGAGACTGAAATTGATAGGGTAGTTACTTTAAACAGCAAGTTTGACAGTTTGCTGGAGAATTTCAAACACAAGCTTTACAGATGAATTACAATATTCATTAACAACAATCACGGGTTTTTAAAGAATTCTACAAGTCTACAAAAAATTTCTGACCTAGGTTTTAGAATAAAAAAGAATTTAACAAAATTTCATTACAAATTTAGAAAAAATTGACAAAAACTGCCATTTTTAAAAAATGATCAATGGCTGACACCTTATTTTTTTCCCCCATTCGACCTTATCTTTAAAATTTAGCCCAAAAATACTACAGTCACCTTCAAAAATTTTTAACTTTCTGTGCTCCTATGCGATCAGTTTTAAAAGCAATTCTTACTTTTTGTTTTTTAAATTTTCCCAAAATAAAACTAGATGTTCAACAAAGAGTTTTAAAATTTGTACAAGAAAAATATTTGTCACTTTCATTTCATTCAAATGAAAAACTGGATAGAAAAAAATTTGAGGGGTTGGCTGGAGCACAGAAAACAAAATTAAAACAAGGATGACCTGGCCAAAACGTCCTTAAAATATGGTAACGGGGTATTCTGAAACCCTGTAGCCACTTTTTTTCCCTACCTGTCACTTTTTTAAATCTCAAAACTGATATTTTAACTTCCATTTTAACTATCAGCCTTTTTCTAAATCAACTGACCTACACCACAAAGCCCAAACAACTAATAAAGAAAAAACACAATGATTTAAACCCATCCTTATAGCAAAGAATTCATAACCACAAGTAAATTTTGTTTTCCTTTAAAACTTCTGAGTTGGGGATTTTCTCCAAATTTGAAGGGCTCATTTGGGCTAACTTAGACTGAAAATATATATGGGGTACTTTTGAACAGTAAAGTTTACATTGGGCTTAAACAATATTTTGGGACCCCTCAATGCACAGTCAAGGTCAAACCCCCCACCAAGTTTCCTCTTTCACAGCACATCCTCTTCTCTGCAGAGGAATTCACTAAACCAATCTCATTCTACATAAAAAAATTAGGAAGAGCAAACAATTAATCTTAATGAGGAATCACCAACATGTTCAAATTAAAAAAAAAAATTTTTCCCCCTTAAGGGCACCCAAAAATCTATATACGGGATAGCCGAAACCCATTGATAAACCCATTTTTGGTACAACCCAAAATCAAAACAAAATTTTATTTCTTAAGATTTTAAATTTTTTTACTTTAAAAAAAAAAATTTATTTGTGACAAGGGTGTCATAGCCCACAAAATACCCCCTAAGGGGCTTATTAAAAGAAAAGTTTTTTTTACAGAACTGCACTACCTTTCAAAAATCGACGAGCTTGACATTTGACCTATTGACCTTGACCTAAAAAAACGTCATGGTGACCGGGATAAAAGGGAAAGAATCCCAACCCACTAAAAGGCCATACAAAAAAAATTTCATTCTCATATGTCCCAGACATTAGACCTGGGGACCTGGTTCTTGCCATACACCCGTCCATGAGGGAACAATTGTGCCAAGATACATAAAAATCCTCCTGCAAGAAGAAGAATCCTCTAAAAAAATTGCCCTTTAACTGGGCATCTTCCTAACAAATCTACCATATCAGTTAAATTTGTCCAAAAATACATGCTGGGGCCGAAACCCCCTTAAAATTGGGATAGGGTACTTTTAAACCTAGCCAAAATTAAAACATTTGCCTTATTCTACATTCCCTAACAAAAAAGCAAATTATATCCCCCACCAAATGGTTTGTTTTGTGAAAGACAGGACTATACTTTTTAAATATAAAAAAAAATTCAAATTGAAGAAATCCTACCAAATCTATGTATGCCCACCCCCTTTTCAGTGATCTATATAGATTTAAATTTCATGAAGATCCCAAAAAGATGTTGTGTTACTCATTTTGTGGAATTTCAAAACAAATTAAAAGGGGAATAACTCTGCATTTAGTGAAGAGATCCTTACAAAAAAATGTTATGCCAACACCATAGGTATTAAATTTAAAAAGACCATTAAAGGATTTCTTTTTATGTGGGGGAAATTTAAAGATGTAAACAAGTAATGGCAATCACTCTGAAATTACAATTAAGTTGGGCATGTAACCCGCCATATCATTAGCTACACTTTTGTAAAATTTCAGAAAAAATCAATAGGGTTCTTAGATATCAAAATTAAAACCCACTTTTTCCAAATTAAGGGAAAGTCCTCTGCATTTCACTATTAAAAGGGGTAATACTATATTATTAATCAAAACTATTTGAGGTTTTTGTTCAGGTAATTTAAAAAACAATTGAACTTCAGAGGGCCCCCGCAAGGGCAGACGGATGATAACAAAAACCCCGACAGACAACACCATCTTATTAAACCACCTCAATAGGGATAATAAAGCGCAATGTAGTTCAATTTCAACTTAACCTTAGCCCAAATTTCCCTATTTAAAAATTGGCTTTAATTACTAGAGTTAAACCCCACAAAAAATATTGGGTTCTCCCCAGGTTCCCAAATTCATGTTATAACCCAAACCGGTAGCAAAAATATATTAATTTTAAAACCTAGAATTAAATTTTTTGGTAAATATGACCTGAAGATTCATAAAATCTTTGTTCACAAACTATCTGAACATAAAATTATTCAAAATACAGTAAAATTTTTTTTAAATCCCCTTTTGATCAACTTTTTTTTAAATATTTGACAAATGTTCCTGATTAACAAATTTTGAACATAAATTTCATTTAAAAAAAGATTTTTTAATGCAAACACTATTTAACATCTGTTTTTTTAAAATAAAATTTAAACCAAAGGGAAATTCAAAATTAATTCCTATAAAAATGTCGCCTTTGAAGATCAACACCTGTTTTACTATAATCCTTTGCCCTAACACTGCGCCAAAAATTTTTATAAAAATCAAAATTTTTCGGGGGTAAAGTCACCTAACTAGCACACACCTCCATGATATCTGGGGAGAACCCTGTTATTTTGTAAAAAAAAAAATGACTGGACCCTCAACTCCTAAATGATTAAAACCCAAATTTCACCCCCCCAAATTTTTTTATGTTACGATAAGTAAACGGCCTGGCTACAGTCTGGCACATTAAATATAGGTTAAAACCCAAAGACTGTTGTTTTGAGATTGACGTTTAAAAAAAACTATTACCAGGCACTTTCACACATAACAGGGCAGAAAAATCCCATCTACCCTACCTTATCATCCCCTTCCAAATGAAATTAAGTCCCAAAAACTGACCCCTTTGGGCCCAAACTGCCCTTAAAAAAGCGGGGATATGGTAGTTTTTTGAAACCTTAGCCAACTTCTTTTCCTTATCCTACCAATCCCAACAGAGGAGATATTTTCTAAATGCAAGAAGTAACAACCACTTTTAACCAGGAACATTGTCAGATACTAAACGACCAACTGCAGATTTTGTTTAAAAAGGGTTTTGCTTAAACCGCCTCTGCAAGAGTTGACCAAAAAAGATAAGGTAGTACCGATTTTGTTATTTAACGGCAAAAAATTTCTGCAACAGGTCACACCATCTTTAAACAATGTATTAATACTTGGTGCCCACACTTCACAACAGTTTGGAAAAACTCTAACCACACCCAGCTGGTAAATAAATATGGGTTTTTTGTTTCTGTCAAGTATTTTCCCATTTTAAATTTATGGGATTAAGGTGTATTAGCATGACTGACAGTTCCTTAAATGCATCAGGGGTGACCTTCCTTAAAGGTACAACGTGGGTTTCACCTTCTTTAAATTGCATGCAGGGCTTACTGTTCACCCTCATTAAACGTGATTGCAGTGGGACCTTCCTTTAAAAGTGATAGCAGTGGCTTAACCTTCTTTAAAACATTTCGGGGGTTTCTCTTCCCTTTAAAATTTTAATTGCAGTGCTTACACATTCCTTTAAAAAGATATTGTAGTGGCTTTTACCTTTTTTTAAAATGCTATTGCAGGGCTTACCTTTCTTAAAATCATGCAGTGGCTTACATCTCCCTTAAAATCTTTTGCAGTGGGTTATACCTTTCTTACAAAGCATGCATGGGTTTTAAACCTTTTTTTAAAATGCTATTGCAGTGGCTTAACCTTTCTTAAAATGCATGCAGGGGGTTCATCCCTTTTAAAATGCATGGGAGGGGCTTACACCTTTCCTTTAAAAACTATTGCAGTGGCTTTACACTGTTTTAAAAATGCATTGCAGGGCTTACACCGTCCCAAAAAGCTCTGCAGTGGTTTTCACATTCCTTAAAACACTATTCAGGGCTTAAACTTTCCCTTTAAAAAATTCTATTGTAGTGGGTTCACATTCCTTAAAATGTTATTCGTGGCTTAACCTTTTTTTAAAACTATTGCAGTGGGTTAGACCTTTTCCCAAAATGTTACTCTTGGGCTTTAAAATTCCTTAAAAGCTATTGCATGGCTTTCAAGTAGTCAGTGTCGAGAGGGCTACACACTTTCCTACGGATGAATCGGGTACTCCCATTCAGTGTTCCTTTTGGAAGGCACTTTTCCACGGGTTTACCATTACCCACTGTAAATGGGGACCACAAAAGCTGGGGGGAAAGGATAATTGGTTTTTTAAATGTTTTGAAAATAGGGTCCCAAAAGCTCTAATGACTTTTGTTAATTGTTCAAAAAGCAACAGTAAATAAAATTTTTCCTTTTCCTTTAACTTTCCCCTTTAAAAAATTATTTCGTGGTTACACTTCCTAAAATGCTATTTCAGAGGCTTCAAATTCCTTAAAATGCATTGAGGGGCTTTTTCTACCTTAAAATGCATTTCAGTGGTGGGGGGGGGGGTCGGGTTTTTCACCTTCCCTAAAATGCAATGCGGGGGACTTTCACCTCCCCCAAAATGTTAATGCAGAGCTTACACTTTCCTTAAAACTATTGCAGGGGGTTCACCCTTTCCTTTAAAAAGCTATTGCAGGGGCTTACAACTTCCTTAAAAAGCTATTTCAGGGGGTTTTCACCTTTCCTTTTGTTATTGCATGGCTTAAACCTTTCCCTTAAAAAGTTTTTGCAGCGGCTTCACCATATTTTCAAGTTTCAGTACCTATATCAAATACTTTTTTGAGATATGTGCAGATAACTTCCATGCCTTTTTTAAAGCACATTTTTACTAATCAAAGCAATAACAAACCTGGTTGAATGATTAAATCTCAAAAAAAAACCCTAGATGCACAAATTTTAAATGCTAATTTCCTGTAATAAATTTTTCCCAATTTGGGGCAAATACTTTTTTAATTTAGAGACACAACTTAGGCCCTTAATATGCATATTTTTTCTAATCAAGGGCCCTAAAAATGGGCCAGCTCTGGACTGTCTTCCAAATTTTAAAAATTTTTGGGGCACAATTTTCCCAAAGCATAACAATCCTTAAGTTTCCTATTTTATACATGTTCAAATTTTTTTGAGATATGAACAACACAATTGGGTGGGCAGACAAAGCAATTTTGAGTGCCCCAAAAAAATTGTTTTACAAAAACGCAAAAAAATCACTTTTTTTCCCAATTTCTGAGCAAAACGTTTACAGATAGATCAATTTTACCTTACCTTTTAACTTAATGACTTCCAAATGTGTTTTTTGTTCATGTTTTAGCATCTTTTCAAAAAATTTAGCAGTCATGTAAAAGATGTTTTTGACATGACAATGAGCCAAACCTAAATTTTTCTGTGAATCTAACTAGAAAACATGCCTTTTCCCCCCCAGCCAAAAAATACGCCACTGGGGCCCCGCCAGTACGCTATTTTTTATTTATTTTGTGGGTTTTTACGTCGCACTGACAAATTTAGGTCATATGGCGACTTCCCACTTTGACGGCGAAGGAAGACCCCAAGGGGCCCCCCGTGCATTATTTTATGAGCAGGCCTTGGGGAGAAGCATTGCCTTCGTAAGCACTGGTGACATCCTCACATAAAAAAATTCAAAGGGCCCCGTGAGGCTCAACCCAATCGATGAGGGGCAAGTGATTTGAAGTCAGGGGCCTTAACCACTTGGCCACGGGGCCCCTCCAAAAGCTAAAAGGGGCCCTATACATGTATTAATCTTTAGTACCCGGGATGAGCAGCCAGGGGGGAACCCCCCAACCTCCCACACTGAAAGTGAGCACTATACCACTAGGACAAGATAGTCAAAAAAAAAGTGACTGAGGAACACATATAAAAAATGATGTAAAAAATTTTGAGGGCGTTTGCTATAATGTTAATGGGCCGGGGATTGCTGGTCAGGGTTGAGGCGGTGGGGGGGGACAGGGTACAGGCTACGTGTGGCAGGGTTTGGGGGAGGGTCATGAGTGGGGGAAGGGTTTTGATGAGGGTTTTCTCATATTTTTCAAAGAGATATAATAGAGAGATTTTTGCCAGCTACAAGGTGAGGGGAACGCGTTTTTAAAAAGCCGTGACCATTTCCTTTTGTCTACCTAAGACTAAGTACAAAGTTGGACATTTATATAATAAATTTTTAATGTTGATGCTAATGTTTAAAAAAAAGTTTTTTGTCAACCCACGCAACAGAATGCATTTAAACTTACAAAAATTTTTAAAGGAAAAAAATTCTTTGGGCCATGGGTGGTTATTGACCTTTGGGCCCAGGACTAATGGGCCCCAAACCATTTTTTTCAATTTGGGGTGATCTATGAAAACGTTTGACTTGAGTGTAACAAAGAGGGGGGACAGATACACACACACACACACACACGTGTAAATCAAAAGCTCCCACACCCCTGTTGTGGGAGACAAATTGGGGATAAAACCCACACCTGGGATGCGCAAACTTGGGAAGCTTTCTGGGAAACCGGGGCCCTTCTGTACCTAGTAATAAACAAACTTACAGACCGGGTCTACTCAAAATTAAAACACAGATCATACAAACCGCGGAAGACCTAATCAAAACATAAAATTATAGCTAACAAACAAGAACATTACCCCATGAATCCGGTTATACTGCCAAGCCGAAATTTCGAATGTAGACTCTAAACATTAAAAATAAAACTCAAGTTACAACGTAATTTCCCTTTTTCTCCATTACACATATACAATGATCACGTGTTCACACATTTACCCCCAAAGCGGGAGATTACCATCCACCCTTTGGGAACGCGTACACAAGAACGCTAAACATTTAGTCATTTTGTTTAATCCGAAAAATTTTTACTCTCAACACTAATCTATTTACATCAGGGTGTCATGAACCAACCTGGTCATGGCATGCTGCATTATATTTAAGCCACGTCTACTGGTTTAAAAATTGGTTATAGGATATTTCACTAAAATAATGTAAAGCTTTATTTAAAGCCTTATTTTTTGCACTCCTATAATAAAAACTGCTCGAGGTTCCCCATTTTTCAAACCGCATTTCCCAAAAAGGGTAACAGCATTTTTTATTGTTTTTTTAAAAATGTAAAAGGACTTTTCAGCGGGAGCAAGAATCAATACATTGTTTTTTTGTCTTTCTGCAATGGTGTTGTCAGTCATTCGATAGACCACATTTTAATTTGTCACATGCAAACCGTAACATTTTCACTAGCAGATCCCCAGGGGGAATTCCAATCAACCCGTGCAAAAAGGTACACAACATAACGGGACCAGAAGGTTTTTTGTTCCTGACGTTTTTTTGGGGGGTCCGAATGGGGTTTCGTCATAATTTTGCACCCCTTTTGTACAACGAGACAGCGCTGGCATATATAACTAAAAAAGCTCGTGCCTGTGTTCTTTTTTACACGAAACATGGATTTTGACGTTCAGCAACATAATGCACCTATCAATATTTTGCCCCAGGGAGGGGGCGGCGGGCTGACCTAGGGGAATTTGACATTTTTCCTTTATCTGAGTCTAAATCCCCACCCTGGAGCAATGCCAATTTGTCAAAATCCCCACCGTTGGAGATGTTTTACATATCAAGTGACCCGGGGGTGGGGATGGACTATAATGAATATCCATGAACTTATGCAAGGTTATTGCCTTTTCACATACAATCATTAACAGGCAATAAGTCAGCCAATTTCAATTCAATTTCATTACTTCTGTGTATTAAAAATTTCACTCTGCCTGTATATTAAAAATTGCCTCTGCCTCCTCTGCCATCCAAATCTGGATACACCGACCCCCATATAGTTAATTCTGGAATCGCCTTAATATATACACTAGCATTGCCTAATGGGGGCAGATGCTAACACTCGACAGTGTTTACACATAAAGGGGTCAACTTTAAGTAGATCAATGTGAAGGTCTTTCCCCAAGGGTTAATGTGTCCAAATATCATTCAAATCTTTAAATTTTATATTCAATATGCCTCAAACCTGAGTGAGAGGTTATTATAGAATCTAAATAAAATATTTACAAAAAAAAACACTTCAAAACGGCAACTTTATGACAACTAATCATAACTTTTACCAGATATAATCTCAAAATTAGGGCGATTCCAGAATTAACTATATAGGGATGGGGGTCGGACGGCAACAAAATTTTGGAGGTCCATCGGAAAATCATTATTATGGGTGGTGGGGTCCATCAGAAAATCATTATTATGGGTGTTTGTCCTCACAATAATCGTCTTTATGGATGTTGGGCTGATGTACAAACATAAGAATGTTTGATTGATCACCTCTCTTAATTAGTTACGGACATTTTCCTTTCTTTTAACTACAAGTCGTTACTTTACTGACCGTGATACACCGAACGCAATTTTGACATCACCGATCTAAGGAATATGACTTTTTTCTGTTCATTAAATATTTCATTTTTCTGTCTCGTTCCCGTTGAATTTGCAGTCAGCGTCCTTAATCGCCGGAAGTATCTCAATTGACAATTCTTTACGTAATAGAATAGTGACCGATTATGTATTATATCGCGCACTTGTGTAGAAGTCAATAAAGTCCGTGAAGACCTACTGATACTTCATTTTTCCCGCCTTTTTTTTCGCGCTCGTCACGGTATTCTGACTGGCACGTGACGGGTATAAATAAATGTTTGAAATCGAGACAGGCCGAAACGAAAACAGGTGTGAATTGAGTAAAGGTTCTTTGGATGTAGATCTCTTTTCACTAATATTAGTCGAATTTTTCCATGCTGCACAAATACTTTAAAAGGCGTACATAATCCTCGTGCAATATCACACAAACTATGTAATCGTATGTTAATAAATCAATGGTACCTTACGTTACGCTTGGGCAGAAGATCAAGTACTTTAGTCATATTGATTAAGGACATATCTGCCTCAGATATTTCAATATATTTGTGAAGCACTAGCCGATTCAGAAACCTTTTTACAAGAAAATTTGTATGTCGCTGAGAAAATCAACATCATAATATTCCCGACAGTCGTTCTCGTTTATAATTATGGGAAGCCGCTAATGTCGCACACAGTCATATTTGCTGCAGTATTACGCAAATATTTTCTTTGCTAATACGTGGCCTAACATGTATTTGTACTATTCAAACTGTTTGCACACGCGGTTTATCTATTTTTATGTCGAATTGTTCAGTTAAATCGCTTATGCATCAATGCAAAGTTAAACTGTAAACAAGAGTTGTCCGTGAGGCAGCGCGCTCAACTTTTCTCAGTGCTTGACTCTTTGCCAGTAAAAACTTCATGAAACTTAAGGCAAATAATTCTATGTTAAAAAGGGGCATAACTCTGTCAAAATTCAAATCAGAGTAATTGGGTAAACTCCTGGTGTAGACTTTGAAAGTAAATAACTATTTGAAGTTTCAAGTCAAAAGCTTTGACAATTACAGAGATATATGACTTTATCAAAAACTTTAACGAAAAAATCAAATCAGAGTTATATGGGATTGTTTTTCCCGATGTAGAATCTGATAGTAAATAACTATCTCAAGTTTCATCTTTGATAGTAACAGAGATATTTGACTTTATCAAAAACTTTAACCAACTGCGACTCCGACGCCGGGGCGAGTGCAATAGCTCTATATTTTCTCCGAAAAGTCGAGCTGCATATTTGCACTTTAAAGTACTAATGACAAAGCCAGCATCGTAAAAAGAAAACTTTTTCAAAACTTTTTTATGTTGAAGTAAATAATGTGACTTGAGAAATATTTCATATCTTTTCCTAAATATTCTACATCTTAATTATTTCCATTACGTTGAAAAGAATGTGAACAAAAAGATCACAAGTTGTTACTTTCGCGTTTAGCCATTTAAAGGCCTCCAGATTTTCGCTCGAATTTTTTTTTTTTTCATGTTTTGAACATTAGAACATGAGTTTTTAATCTGTCTTAAAATGTCATATCAAGAAAGAAAAACAAACAAACAAACAAAGAAAAAAAAAAAAAAAAAAAAAAAACATGCTCAAGTCGGGAATCAAACCGGAACTGCAATAAAAAAAAATCTGTGGTCTGGACCAATACACCACGGAGGAATTATCGCATAACGGCCGTTAAAAAAGTATAATAAAAAGCCTTATGATTAGAATCTATAGCAGTTTACTTACACTATCCCGATATTTTGAATGGAAAAAAAATCGCTATATCAACTATTAGTAATTCTTAAGTGTTTCTATAAAATAATCCATCAGTAAGTTTTAAAACCTTAAGAAATATAGCAATGATTTTCTGATATCTATTTTTTTTCCTTTTCTGTTGTCGTACGATCCGGAGGTCAGTGTCTTTAAAACAAGTTTACAAAAACATGTACTGCTTTAAATCATTATTCCTAAAACGGATAACTAAACTTCTATAAATCCTGTCCAAAGAAATCACAAGTCTTGTCGGCGTCAGTGCATGATACATGTGTCCTTTAATGACTCAACATGATTATTCCGAAACCATATTTCAGTAGAAACTGTGCTTGATCGATATATACATTTTCGTACACTGTTCGCAATTGGTTGAACAAGCACCTACAGATGTGAACGATGGAAACATGAATAATAAAACTAATGAAAATCCGACTTAAATATGCGTAAATATCGGGCCTTCTTGATAGATACGGAAGCCGACGTTTCTCCTTTGTATTTTGGCGGGAAACTGCACGTGCCTTCAATGACCGCGTGCTAATAGAAGATCAAAGTACTGAAAGTACAAAAAGGCTGGCTACCACAAAACACTGAATGAAAACTGTGCGGGAAAGATGTTTGTAAACTCTTAGATATTATGGGTTTTCCAAATTTAACTAAGGCGAGCATAGGGTATCGCTGTGATCTTGATTAACTTGTGCATCCAAGTTAAGTTCAATCGAGAAACCTAGTTTATCGGACGTAAACATGGGTCCAAGAGAGTAAACTATAGTTTAAGCCCGTTATACTGTGTGTTCGCTTGAAAATTTATGTTAGTATTCGATAATCATAGTTTTGCGACAAAGAATGTAATTGTTGGAAAATTTGATTGCCGAGAACCATTGTATACGTACGTGAACCTATGTTTACGACCATGAACTTGGGTTTACGAGCGTGAACCATAGTTTATGAACGTGAACGTAGGTTTAAGTTCGAAAAACTTGGTTTCACGAACAAAACTATGATTTTTGGTCATTATCCTATGTTCACCAGCGTTAACCTATGTTTATGGTTGTAAACCCATGTTCACGGTCGTAACCTAAGTTCTCGATCGTTAACATATGTTCACGTTCGTAAGCTATGGTTTACACCAGAGAACCCTGGTTTACTCCCGTAAACATAGGTTAACGCTCGTGAACTTAAAATAACGGCCGAAATTCAACGTTCAATTGAAAAACCTAGTTGAAACCTGGGTTCACGGGCGTGTTTTCGCCCGAAAATATGGGTAAGTATTAGAAAAACCTGGTTTTACGTTTGAAAACCCTTGTTTATCTGTAGTTAATTCTACTTTTTTTTACCATAAACCTGGGTTAACGTTATTATTGGACAATTGGCGTGCCATAACCGTTTATATATGTTTCTTACGAAGCGATAATAAACATTGAGGGGCATAATATCAGATAAAATATAAAGGTAACAAACACAACATCTATATTTCGATATGCAATCCCCCACCCAACACACACATTATGTGTGAATGTATGAACATTGATCAAATGGGGCGATTTTCTTGTCGGTATGAGGGAAATTTTGGGCTCGAACCCCGCTATAAACCGGACTGTTAATGATTATTGTCTAGTCATGTTGTTCCTTAATACGATGGTTAGGAAAATTGACGTACCCGTAATAATGTATTTTTTGAAGAGTATTCAATTCCTACCATGAGATTACATTAACTAATTGTTCTGGAGGGCGTAGGTTCAAACCCTACTAGGACCAAATTTTGTTCATTATTTTTCTTTTTTTCGAGTAAGATAAACTGTTGTTTTTTTAAGACATATTATCATTGATCTGTCGTTCAAAAGCGGAAATGTTTTTATATGATTAGCCATAAATGATTTCTTAGTCATTTCTTGCTGTTTCAAATGAATTTGACCTGAAGGGTGAATGTTTAGACATCTTTGAAAAATACTTAATTACATTTGTAAAAGTTCTTGATTTTGCATTTATTTTTACAAAGTTTTGAATAAATGTATATAGGTAGGTTTTACTTCTGCCATATGGTTCTTTATGAATGCATAGAGCAAGGTCATAATTTTCAAAAGTTGGAGCTTAATTTCTTTCCGATTAAATCCTTTTACTCGAGGCTTCCCAAAAAAATTGTTATCGCCAATTTTATTTTGTGTTTTATAATTGTTACGCAATATTTTGAGTTTTCATTTAGAAAAATATTTGGTGAAATGAATTCTCTGTGATCATTTTGCACAATGGCTATCACTTTGAAATTTGTCTCTGTTTCAGCTGGATGAAAAAAAAAGACATAACTTATACAAAATTAACAAATAAAAAACAAACAAACAAACAACAACGACACGGTAAAAGTCATTTAAAGATGAATCACAGTGCGAAATATGTTAACTTCAGAACTGTATCAGGTTAGTGCAATTGTTAAACATTACCAATACGGGTCCACTATCTTAATATAACCTGAAAAAAAGTTGAAAACGTGTGTTTAAACAAAACTCGCTACATCTACACCCCACCCTTAAAGCAAATTGGTGACAAAGCGCTTTTTACATTATATCTTTCAGTATTCGTCAGAATGTTTAAAACAAATTTAGTTTAAAAATAGCCTAAAACAGGTATAATGTGGTCATTTGTTTCTTATCACGTTACTGTGGCAATCACGCAGTGATTACATCCCTTAGTACCTATAGCAAATGATCTGAAAGAATAGTTTCTTAAAACTTAAGCCCTAAATATAAGACATGACATAACTCATATCACTACAAGTTCATTTTAATTGATATTTCATATTTCTTACTTTCCACGTTATGTCAGGTCGTCGAATAATGCGCAGTATAATTCATATCGACGATTGTTTCTCGGAACCAGCGTGTGTTTACTTAGCTCCTTATAGACCGAGGTCATAATCTATAACGAAGCGGTTGAAACGTTGAGTTAGTTCCATTCATATGGACATTTCATTCATGGAGGCGAATTAATTTACCATCATTATGTAATATTTTCTAATGTTATCTGTCAACCCTTTACCATTAGAAAAATAAAACATTATTTTAACATGTTTGAGTAAGTAGATCTATTGAAACAGGTAAGTTTAACAATCTTTATACAACTCTATGGCAAAACTGATTAACATGGCGGACTATTTGAATTGCGCATGAAATTATATTTTGTGTTGTCAGTCTCAGCACCTGTTGAACTTTACAGAAACTCGATATATGGTTATAATAGTCTGGCGAATATCGCCAGCCTAATTACGTATTGGCGTTATACGTTCGCGCACCAGAAACTTTACTGTGTTGAAACTTTATGTGTAATTGTAAACAAAATGCTCTACAACCAAATGAAAATGCACGCTTAAAGCTTGACTTTATTTTTTTTTTTCATTCGAGTTATCAATATTATATTCATATCTGAGCGACCGCTACCAAACAGTGACCATAGATAGTGAATTGTCAAAACCAGTGCAAATGACATACAGTGTCCCACAGGGGTCCGTTCTCTGACCAAAATTTTTCACAATGTACACTAAACCAGTTGGTACAATATGCAAGAAACATGGACTAAATCATCATTTTTACGCCGACGATGGGCAGCTTTATTTATCTTTCAAACCAACAAACCCAGTCTCTCAAAAGGATGCTTTACGCTGTGTTGAAAACTGTCCCGCAGAAATCGTATCTTGGATGAACAGCAACATGTTGAAAATCAATGCCAATAAAACTGAAGTCATTGTATTTACCTCTCAAAGAAACGAAAAACATATTGAATCGGTTACTGTGAAAATTGGAGAAGAGAACATTAAACCATCTAAATGTGTAAGGAATCTTGGTGCTTTTCTAGACTCCAAAATGAGCATGGAAAAACATATTAACTCAGTTTGTAGATCAGGGTACGGACAGCTACGTCAAATAGGCCACATCAGGAAATATCTATATACAGATGCTACAAAATCTCTAGTAAATTCACTCGTCACTTCACGCCTTGATTATTGCAATGTGCTCTTGTATGGTGTTCCGAAGGTCTTGCTCTTCCGGCTACCATTAGAGACGCTAAAAGCTTGGATGCTTTCAAACGATCATTGAAAACACACTTTTTCTTCAAGGTCTATAATAATTGAAACTCACTTTGCACTGGAAAACAAGCTTTGCAGTGGAAATCATTTCCTATTGTTAATTGTTCTTTAAAATATCTAGAACAATTAAAATGTAGAGTAAAACCTGATTCAGGCTAAATACCTTTTATTGTTGATATATTTTTTGTGTTGTATTGTATGTCCATATCATTCTGTGATATGTAGTTTGTACAGCGCTTTTGAATGTTTATTTTATAGATGAAAAGAGCGCTATAAAATTCTAGTAAATAATAATAATAATAATATTTATATTTTCAAAAAGAAAAGATGTTAACGTTTAAACACTAACAGGCATGTAATGACAATTGTTTCACTTGTTCTGGCGACTCTCTCCTTGAAGTGCTGGGTCGGAAGTGGTAAAGTAACAAGTTTTACGGATTGAAGTTGGTGGGGTATAGATATTTTTCTATTCTAACGGCAAATTCTCGAAGTGGAATGGAGCAATTGGTGACTCTTTGACGTTTTTGAGATATAAAATGGGAAAACGTTAAATACTACCGCCGTTGTTTATAACAATAGCTCTCTCCATGTTTCGATTGTTGTACATTTCATAATTATAGGTTGCGGGGGTTAGTGGAAAATTCATAAATATGTGTAGTGGGGTTGGAGGAAAATAAAAAAATATGGGTGGTGTTTTTTTTTTTCAAGAAGTGCCCTGCGACCCCACCATACTGTTAATTCTGGAACTGCCCTTATAATATTACATGTTTATTGATTACCAGACCCAGAAATTTTTGTCGGGGTGGGGAGGGATGGGGAGGGGGCAACAGTCTAGAATACTGATAGCGGGTAGGTATTTGAGGGGGCCTCTGCCCATATAAAGGGAGGGCTTCAGGAGGGTCGCTCCTCTGGAAATTTTTGAAATACAGGTACGTTATTGTGGGCTCTGGTGCGTTTCTGGGTCAAATTTTGAGGGCCTGTATAAAACGCAGACGAATAACGCAGACAATATAGTTATAGAGGGGAATGTATAATCATGACAGTGATAATAATCAATAAGACAATTAACCATTTGGTTTTGTATAGCTTTAATAGATCTAACTGAGAAAAATATCTAAAGATTTGCAGGATGGACTTTCTTTTAAGAATGTGAAATGAATGTAAATCTAGCATTTGGTTTAGACAAAGAAACAACAAAACAAGAAAATATGATTTTTTAATAACACATTTGTTTGAATGTACAAATATTAATCAAATGAATGTGCGGATAATATGTATGCAAAGAGCTATAAAAATAAATGTATTTTATACTTCTTCGATATATGATAATGATATATATAATTTTCTGTTAATGCGTTCAATAATAGATCGTATCAACTGAATAATATTTCAAATTGATTACCCACTAGATTATTTTAACACAAAACTTGTTATTAATGCGTGTTCATAAATTTAACTCATTTTATTCGACATGCACATATGAAATGTTCGTCACCAATACTCAGTAAGAATTAATGGTGGACTGAAATATTTATATTATATAGATCTATTGTACATAATTAATATACATATAGCTAAATAATATTAATATAATAAACACATTTCTATAATTAAAACGTCTGCGTTTTCAGCTCACATACATGCAACGACAGAAGCATACGACATATATATGCACATACTCTATCGTCTGCGTTTTCCCAATATAACTACATTGTCTGCGTTTTCTAACCGATTAATGTCCTTATAACCAACAATCTATATAGTGACTGCGTTTTCAAGCTCACATACCTCCAACGACAGAAACATACGACATATATATGCACATACTCTATCGTCTGCATTTTCCCTATAAAACTATATTGTCTGCGTTTTCTAACCGATTTATGCCCTTATAACCAACAATCTATATAGTGTCTGCGTTATTCGTCTGAGTTTTAATCCGTGCCAAATTTGGAGAAATATTATTCCTTTGACAAAGTAGTAGGGTGTATCTTTGATGACTATTGGTCACTTTTTAGCCAGCTGAGGGAGGGGGCAGGTGAACACAAGCCCCTTGGCCAGGACCTGGGACCTCTAGACTCCAGGTCTAGAGGATCGGTTACCGGACCCCTAGGCTAGCAACTTCCTTCTTGAAATCAAATTTAGGGGGTTGGGGATGAAAATCTAATAATCTATTTAGTTCAGCGATCGCAGTTGGTTGTATCCCCTATCATTTCAGCGGTGTCAAATTTCCATCCCCCCCACCCCCCCGGGTTCTAAAATTCGGCCAAAGTCTATTTCCCGGGACTCGGCACCATTCTGTCTGTCAAATTCCCGCCTATTGGGAATTGCCTTCTGTCTAAAGTCCCGTGTATGCCCGGGGGGAAACATTGATAGGTGCATAAAAGGTGCTGTTAATTATTGCATGAAGCTATTTTGGAGAAATAAGATAATAATGTAGCTTCTAGAGTTTTAACAAGCTTTTCCTTTGATTTGATTCGATGACTTAGTTTTTGACCCTACCTGACCCAGATTTAAACTTGACCTAAAAATCAAGGTGAACATTTTGACCAAATTTCATTCAGATATGATCATGAATGTGGCCTCTATAGATTTTCCTTTGATTTGACATGGCGGCCTAGCTTTAGACACCACACGACTCAGATATGAACTTGTCCTAAAGATCATCAAGATTAACATTCTGATCAATTTTCATAAAAATAAAGTCTTAAATGTGGCCTCTAAAGTGTTAACAAGCTTTTCCTTTGATTTGACCTGGTGACCAAGTTTTTTGACCCCACCTGACCCAGATTTGATCTTTACCTAAACATCATCAAGATTAACAATCTGACCAAATTTCATTAAGATATGATCATGAATGTGGCCTCTATAGAATTAACTAGCTTTTCCTTTGATTTGACCTTGTGACCTAGTTTTTGACCCAACATGACCCAGATTAAAACTTAATCTAAAGATCATCAAGATAAAAACTCTGATCAAGTTTCATTAAGATATGGTCATAAATGTGGCCTCTAGAGTGTTAACTAGCCTCTTCCTTTTATTTGACTTGGTGACCTAGTTTTTGACTCCACATGACCCAGATTTGAACTTGACCTAAAGATCATCAAGATTAACATTCTGACCAAACTTCATAGAGATATTGTCAATAATGTGGCCTCTAAGTGTTACCAAGTGTTTCCTTTGATTTTGTTTGTTTGTTTTGGGTTTAACACCATTTTTCAACAGTATTTCAGTCATGTAACTGCAGGCAGTTAACCTAACCAGTGTTCCTGGATTCTGTACCAGTACAAACCTGTTCTCTGCAAGTAACTGCCAACTTCCCCACATGAATCAGAGGTGGAGGACTAATGATTTCAGACACAATGTTGTTTATCAAATAGTCACAGAGAACATACGCCCCGCCCGAGGATCGAACTCGCGACCCCGCGATCCATAGACCGACGCTCTACCTACTGAGCTAAGCGGGCAGGCTTCCTTTGATTTTACCTGGTGACTTAGTTTTTTTACCCCAGATGACCCAATATTGAACTCGTCCAAGATTTTATTGAGGGTATCATTCTGATTTTCAATAAGATTAGGCGAAAAATGTGACCTCTAGAGTGTTAACAGTCATATTGTTGATGATGGACGACGGACACAGGGGGATCACAAAAGCTCACCTTGAGCACTTCGTGCTCAGGTGAGCTAAAAAGGTTGGGGACCACCAATCATTTTTCAATGCTTCCACCCTGACAAGTACCAACTAACCAAAATAGAAATATGTGTATCGATGAATAATTTTTGAAAGAAGAGCTTCAGGATAACGTTGATGTCGCAGTGGGAATTTTGAACTCTCACAGCATTAAACCATCTAGAAACTACTTTGTCCAAAAAGGGCAGCCGCATTTCCTAGCCAATATGGAACAGTGTACGTAGATCATATCTCACAAGTTTTGGGTGCCAACTATATCGAGTGTGCCGCTGAAGCTCGAAAAACTATTCCGTGTGACCATAATGTATTAAATTTGACATTTGTACAAAGATGGCGGAATGAAGGACTTTGTCCGCTGCGCAGTTCCAAAGAAATAATCCACTTGTACTTTAATTTTATCTTCAAAGCAAATTATTTTACTTTTGAATTCAAGCTGGATTATATATTAGCTCTAAATCAGCCTTACATGAGATCACCATTCTTGTTGCAAACTTGTGTTTTTTTAACTAAAGGCATTTTAAATGTATAAACTAATCTGTCTGTAAAATGCTTGTACAAGAGGCATTCGAGAATAATTTGTTTGTTTGTTTTGGTTTAATGCCATTTTTCAACAGTATTTCAGTCATGTAACGGCTATGGCATGCCAATTGTCCAATAATTACGTGAACCCCGGTTCACGGTCGAAAAACTAGGATTAACGATCGATAAACTAGGTTTTTCGAACGTAAAACTAGGTTTTTTAAATACTGACCTATATT
Organism: Mercenaria mercenaria; assembly: GCF_021730395.1. Taxonomy (NCBI): domain Eukaryota; kingdom Metazoa; phylum Mollusca; class Bivalvia; order Venerida; family Veneridae; genus Mercenaria; species Mercenaria mercenaria. The sequence goes on along the minus strand of NW_026461272.1, from coordinate 22,997 downwards.
TTCAAGTGAAAACATCAGATACCGGGCGTAAACCATAGTTTACGCTCGTGAACCCAGGTTTACGTTCGAGAGGTTTCTAGATTGAACTATGAATTTCAGTCGTTATCCTATGTTTACGACCGTAAACTTGGGTTTACGAATGTGAACCTACGTTTACGAGCGTGAACTATGGTTTACGACGTTATCCTATGTTTTCGCTCGAAAAAATAGGTTAGTATTTCAAAAACCTGGTTTTACGTTTGAAAAACCTGGTTTATCGAACGTAAACCTAAGTTCACGCTCGTAAACCCAAGTTCACGTACATAAACATAGGTTCACGCTCGAAAATATAGGTTCAGGTCCATAAACTATGGTTCACGGTCGTAAACATAGGTTCACGTCCATAAACATAGGTTCATGGCCGTAAACCCATGTTCACGCCCGAAATTCATTGTTGATTCTATAATCCTAATATATCGACCGTAAACCATGGTTTACGTTTGATAAACTAGGTTTCTGGATTGAACTATGAGTTTCGGTCGTTATCCTATGTTTACGATCGTTATCCTATGTTTACGCTCGTAAACCCCGGTTCACGCTCAAAAAACCATAGTTTACGAACGTGAACCTATGTTTACGACCGTGAACTGGGGTTTACAATCGTGAACCTACATTAACGAACGTGAACTATGGTTCACGGCGTTATCCTATGTTTTCGCTCGAAAATATAGGTTAGTATTCGAAAAAAACCTAGTTTTACGTTCGAAAAACTTAATTTATCGATCGTTAATCCTAGTTTTTCGACCGTGAACTAGGGTTCACGTAATAATTGGACAATTGGCTTGCCATATAGTTACAAATCGATAAACACAGTTTTACGAAGGTAAACTGTAGTTCATGGCTGTAAACTTATGTTCACGCTCGTAAATATAGGTTCACGACCGTAAACATAGGTTTACGGCCGAAATTGATAGTTGATTTCATAATCCTAGTATATCAATCGTAAACCATGGTTTACGTTCAATAAACTAGGTTTCTCGATTGAACTATGAATTTCGGGCATTATCCTATGTTTAGGCCCGTAAACTTGGGTTTACGAATGTGAACCTACGTTTACAAGCATGAACTATGGTTAACGACGTTATCCTATGTTTTCGCTCGAAAAAATAGGTTAGTATTTCAAAAACCTGGTTTTACGTTTGAAAAACTTGGTTTATCGAACGTAAACCTAAGTTCACGCTCGTAAACCCAAGTTCACGTTCGTAAATATAGGTTCACACTCAAAAATATAGGTTCAGGTCCTTTAAATGGGGTTTACAATCGTGAACCTACATTTACGAGCGTGAACTATGGTTCACAGCATTATCCTATGTTTTTGCTCGAAAATATAGGTTAGTATTTGAAAAACCTAGTTTTACGTTCGAAAAACCTAGTTTATCAATCGTTAATCCTAGTTTTTCGACCGTGAACTAGGGTCCACATAATTATTGGACAATTGGCTTGCCATAAACGGCGGGCAGTTAACCTAACCAGGGTTCCTGGATTCTGTAGCAGTACAAACCTGTTCTCCCCAAGTAACTGCAAACTTCCCCACATGAATTATCAGAGGTGGAGGACAAATGATTTCAGACACGATGTCTTTTATCAAATTGTCACAGAGAACTTATGCCTTGCCCGAGGATTATACTCACGACCCTATGATCCGTAGACCGACGCTCTCCCTATTGAGCTAAGCAGCGGGTTTTCGAGAATAACTACGACAGGGTTATTATAACAGTACTAGATCTGCAATGTTGTATTTGACTTCAGTTGATATTACCAAATCTGTCCAGATGGTCGGAGCAGTGTGATTTGGCCTTGCGTAATTCATTTGAGCCTGAACACAACACTTCCGATCAAGGAGCTGTTGTAATGGTCTAATTTATTATAGATTATATACTTCTCTATTTCTATAAGTGTTATTGTTCACAATCACTTTCAGTAAAATAAGACTACACATCTGTTTTAGTTGCTTTACATTTCGACACATTTGCTCCAGTAGTGGCAAAAAAAATGACATCAGAAAAGACGTATTGACCTTCACGCCGCTATGTAACAAATTTCATTGTGTCCATTGTGTCGTGCTGGTGGGCACCAACAAAATATTTAATTTTTTCGTCTTGCTGCGCATGCCAAAACAAAATTTATGTTAATGATGCATAAGCAAACATGAAACATTTAATTTTGTCTTGACGTGCACACCAACATAAAATAAGATGTTTGGGTCTGTTGCATTCAATGTTACGTTTTTACTTTCAACATATTTAATTTGATTTTGTAATGGTGCATCGCAAGCATGCTAAGATGACACAACAAAATGTTCTACATAAACCATGGGTATGTCAGTGCAACAGAATGAAATGTCCTTATTAAGCCACCATAATTTTTGGCAGAAAAATTTTAAGGGTATATGGAAGCCTGTAATAAAAGAGTTTCAGATTATTAGTCTTGAACAATACAAAGTCAAAACTAGTTTCTATAAGGCCTTAAATCAAGATGATCTAAATGTCAAAATTTGATTTATAAAAACAGGCACTAATCAATGTTTCTCCGATTCTCAGATGCAGTAAATATTGCTCAGATTATGAATGAAGTATCATGCATAGATTTGAAACAATCTGTCATGCATGAGTGTTTAATGACATCACAGACAACGTATTTTCGAGGCATGAGTGGGCTAAAAACACTTTTTCCTCACCGCCAGGCTTTAATCAGCCTGTTTACACCTCTCAAGAAAAGTCATATTCAAGAGCTGTAACATGTGTTATTTATACCAGTAAATAGATATCAATTGAAAATTTTGGGAAAAACAGGTTCACTTAAATATCAATGTTTGCTGGAAACCACCGAAAGCATTGCTGACTATACCACTTTTTCTAGGTTTTCCTTAGCTCACCTATATTGCCTGAAACCGAGTCAAACATGCAACAAATGAATTTAGCACCCATTCATAAATCATGAAAACCTAGAGTCCATATAGTGCTCTTGAGACAATGCCTGCCATATCTAACATTAAACACTTTAAAAAGTTTGTACATTTTTAGATGGAAAAAGAAACACCACACAATACAGTATTTTATTTTGTTTGTAAAGAAGTGAGATATTTATGATAGTGGCTGATTAATGTCATTTCTTCTTATTGTTCCACATTCCGACCAAAATAGTTGAATACTTAGCTAAAACAGGATGTATGCAGAGTCTATTTAGGCCGCAATTTAGTCTTTTGAATTTCGACTTTTCATTCCAGGTAATGTTTTCATATCGATACCCTACTAATTATTGCTTTTTGGCTCCAGCCCACCATTTGAACTTCATTTCGGTTGATTTAGGTCACGAGTGAAAAGAAAAACTGGCACAAATAAAGCCTGATAATTTGTAGCAATTTATGTTGTACATTAGAAGCGTTCATATTGTAGCAATTTATGTTGTACATTAGAAGCTTTCATATTGTAGCAATTTATGGCAATTTATGTTGTACATTAGAAGCTTTCATATTGTAGCAATTTATGTTGTACATTAGAAGCTTTCATATTGTAGCAATTTATGTTGTACATTAGAAGCTTTCATATTGTAGCAACAATTTATGTTGTACATTAGAAGCTTTCATATTGTAGCAATTTATGTTGTACATTAGAAGCTTTCATATTGTAGCAACAATTTATGTTGTACATTAGAAGCTTTCATATTTTAGCAACAATTTATGTTGTACATTAGAAGCTTTCATATTGTAGCAACAATTTATGTTGTACATTAGAAGCTTTCATATTGTAGCAATTTATGTTGTACATTAGAAGCTTTCATATTGTGCCATTGCAAGTGCACACCTTGCCAAAATTTTGACTTCTAAAAATGAACTGGATGTGATACTTATAGGTTATTAGATTTGTATTGTGAAATATGCACTAGTTCTACAGTGGAAATATTGCGCAACCTTAGGAACACAATATTTAATATTCCGCTTAAGGACAAGTGCATATCTCCCGATGCAAATCTAATAATCTTTTTATTACATATGCATCTGTAGTTATAACTATAACAAGAGCTGTCCGTAAGACAGCGCACTCCACTATTTGGGGATTTGACAGAAAATGAATGTATGTCTGAATAAGAGACCTCTACTATAAAAGGAAGATACACCAAGAGGCATAATTCCATAAAATACACAAATTAAAGTTATTAGCATTGTTACAACAAATGCAGATGATGATGGTAATGATATATTTTGAGTTTCAAGTCATTAACTTATAATAATATTATAGTACTAAAGTTATGTCCAGAAAACGAAGTTAGTTAACAAATTTAAGTATAAAGGGGCATAATTTGGTCAAAAATACAAACAGAGTTATGGGGATTGTTACCACACATGCAGATGATGGTGATAAAGATACACTTTAAGTTTCAAGTCTTTATCTTATATTGCATTAAAGTAATATCCAGAAAGCGAGGATTGCAAAAAAAAAAGTTTAAGTACGAAAGGGGCATTATTCTGTCAAAATACAATTAGAGTTATGGGGTTTATAACCACATATGTAGATGATGATTATAAAGAAATACTTTTAATTTCAAGTCGTTATCTTTTAAAGTACCAAAGATATGTCTATTAATAAAGCTTTCGAAAAAATGTAATATGAAAATAATTCCAACTATAACTCCTTGGTGACTTTGACCTTGGGTATAATGGGCCCAGCCCCTGCATATATTATGATTGTATGCCAGACAATGTTTATGAGAAATTACAGTGAGGTATAAGCAAAAGTAACAAAGTTATGACAGAAAAACAAAGGTTGCTGAAAAACTTCAACCTCAAAAATAACCTAAGTATAAGACCTTGGTGACCTTGACCTTGGATTAAATGGGCTCTGTCCCTGTACATACTTTGTTTGCATACTGGACAATGTTTATGTGAAGTTACAGTAAGATACAAGCAATAGTAACAAAGTTATGACAGAAAAACAAAGGTTGCTGAAAAACTTCAACCTCAAAAATAACCTAAGTATAAGACCTTGGTGACCTTGACCTTTAATAAAATGGGCTCAGTCCCTGTACATATTTTGTTTGCATACTGGGCAATATTTATGTGAAGTTACAGTAAGATATAAGTAAAAGTAACAAAGATATGACAGAAAAACAAAGGTTGCCGAAAAACTTTAACCTTAAAAATAACCTTGTACAACACCTTGGTGACCTTGACCTTTGGTATAATGGGCTCAATCCCTACACATACTTTGTTTGCCTACTGCACAATGTTTATGTGAAGTTACAGTAAGATATAAGCAATATTAACAAAGATATGACAGAAAAACAAAGGTTACCGAAAAACTTTAACCTTAAAAATAACAGAAGTGTAACAGCTTGGTGACCTTGACCTTGGGTATAATGGGCTCAGCCCCTACACATACATTGTTTGTGTACTGGACAATGTTTATGTGTAGTTACAGTAAGATATAAGCAACCATAACAAAGATATGACAGAAAAACAAAGGTTGCCGAAAAACTTTAACCAAGAGGGGTCACGCCGACGCCAACGCTGAGGTGAGTAGTATAGCCCCCGTATTCTCCTAATAGTGGAGCATGATATAAACTTGTTCTTAAGTCTGAGTAGACTTGAAAATATCTTCATTAAAGAACTTTTATATGCAATGATATACATGAAACTGACGTCACAAATGACGTCACACACCAGATAGGAATTTTGAACGTCATTATGGAGAAATATTGACATTTGAGTTTCCAATGAAACTTAACGAAGTTAATAAATGAGTATGTAATAATACATTACATGTTATCCACATGTAATTTTTCATCTCTCAGTTTATGCTTGAATTTGACAGAAGTATCTCCAGGATGATATTCTGAGCTAAGAATACATACTGGTATGTACTGGTCCATATACCGGTATGGTCCATTATTATAAATACTGTTGAAAAACAGTGTTAAACCCAAAGCAAAAAAGGCAGTCTGAAAGACAGCTAAATCCCCCGCCACTGCTATGGATAGTGAAAGAGCAAACCTTTGACCTTTATCTGTGACCTTTACCTTGAACTAACTCATGAATTCTGCACAACGTCTTGATGAGGTGATCATTTGACCCACGTTTTATAAAATTCCTTCTAGAAGTTTAGAACATATAGAGTGGACACAAAATGGAAGGCTCAAACCTTTGACCTTGAGTTGTGACCTTGACCTTGAGCCGACAAGGCTGACTCATGGATTCTGCACACGTCTTGATGAGGTGATCATTTGACCAAAGTTTCATGAAAATTCTTCAAGGGATTTAGGAGATACAGAGCTCAAACCTTTGACCTTGAGTTGTGACCTTGACATTGAGTTGACATGGCTGACTCATGAGTTCTTGATGAGGTGATCATTTGACCCAAGTTTGTTGAACATCCTTCAAGGGGTTTAGGAGATACAGAGTGGACACAAAATGGGAGGCTCAAACCTTTGACCCTAAGTTGTGACGTTGACCTTGAGCCGGCATGGCTGACTCATAAGTTCTGCACACTGTTTTGATGAGGTGATCATCTGACCCAAGTTTTATAAAATTCCTTCAAGGGGTTTAGGAGATATAAAGCGGACACGAAATGGAAGGCTAAAACCTTTGACCTTGAGTTGTGACCTTCACCTTGAGCCAGCATGGCTGACTCACAAGGTCTGCTCATCGCCTTGATGAGGTGATCATTTGACCAAAGTTTCATATGAATCCTTCAAGAGAATTAGGAGATATAGAGCAGACACAAAATGGAAGGCTAAAACCTTTGACCTTCAGTTGTGACCTTGACCTTGAGCCGGCATGGCTGACTTGTAAGTTCTGCACATCGTCTTGGTGAGGTGATCATTTGACCCACGTTTGATGAAAGTTCTTCAAGGGGTTTAGGAGATATAGAGTGGACACAAAATGGAAGGCTCAAACCTTTGACCCTAAGTTGTGACCTTGATCTTGAGCCGGCATAGCTGATTCATAAGTTCTGCACATCGTTTGATTGAGATGATCATTTGACCCATGTTTTATAAAATTCCTTCAAGGGGTTTAGGAGATATAGAGCGGACACGAAATGGAAGGCTAAAACCTTTGACCTCGAGATGTGACCTTGACCTTGAGCCAGCTTGGCTGACTCATAAGTTCTGCACATTGCCTTGATAAGGTGGTCATTTGACCCAAGTTTCAAATGAATCCTTCAAGGGAATTAGGAGATACAGAGCAGACACAAAATGGAAGGCTTTAACTTTGACCTTCAGTTGTGACATTTACCTTGAGCCGGCATGGCTGACTCATAAGTTCTGCACATCATCTTAATTGATGAGGTGATTATTTGACCAAAGTTTGATGAAAATCCTTCAAGGGGTTTAGGAGATATTGAGGGGACACAAAATGGAAGACCTTGACCTTGAGCTGGGATGGCTGACTCATGGGTTCTGCACATGTCTTGATGAGGTGATCATTTGACCCACGTTTTATAAAATTCCTTCTAGGAGTTTAGAAGATATAGAGTGGACACAAAATGGAAGGCTCAAACCTTTGACCTTGAGTTGTGACCTTGACCTTGAGCCGACAAGGCTGACTCATGGATTCTGCACACGTCTTGATGAGGTGATCATTTGACCAAAGTTTCATGAAAATCCTTCAAGGGGTTTAGGAGATACGGAGCAGACACGAAAGTGTTACAGACAGACGGACGTAAGGAGACCATTCCTATAACCCCCCACCACTTGTGGTGGGGGATTAACAAACAAAACTAGTCAACAAAATATAGATGTATAAAAGAACATACACTCTTGCATGGAAATTGTAACAGATCAGGACTGTCCACCTACCTCTACCTGTTTTTCTGATGAAAACTCTTGTAAAAAATAAAGAAAAGATGAAAAGCAAATGATATTTTATTATCTCATACAATGAAGCATATAGATGTGAAATGTGTTTGTTTTTCAGACAGTTACACCATGACAAAATAACAGTGCTAATTGAGCAGGGTGATTGTTGTTCTGTTGGCATGTTGCACAAATGTTTAAAAAAAGTAAATTAAAAAGTAGGACCACCTAGTGAGTTATAGTTCAGAGTTCAAGTTATGCTCTGTATATTATAGGCTTAACTAAACTAAGGAACCAGCGTGGGAGCCATCTGGTTTAGTCACATAATGGCTTCCAGGTATTTGAACACTAATTTTTCACTTGGCATGGCAACAGAGGTCTAAATTAAAGCTAGTTTCTGTTTAAATTTCATTGTGGATGTATTTGGACATTTTGTTAGGAAAAATGGGAGAGCAGGTTGTATTTGGTGAAGTGAATCTCATTTGTAGTATGAGTAGTACTTCCAGGTCACAGCAGTGTGATTTTGATATCAGTTTACAGTAAGCAAATGAGACCAGAGAAATCTCTCTTAGAAGATATATGACCCCTACTTTTCTCTTCATTTTATATAAGTTTTATCATAACTCTTTAAAACGAGGTAAGGATTTGTTCTCTGAAATGGGTCTAGAAAAATATCATTTTTTTTTTTTTACATTTTATTATTATTAAATACATGATATTAAAACCTAAATTGGAATATAAGGCTATGTTAACCATAATGTTGTCAAGTTTGTGTATATATATTTATATGTATATAGATTTTTAAAGATTTTCCTTTCGGTTGCCATGGCAACAAGAGTTCTGTATGGAATTAAATTCTTTGAATTTTTTTTAAAAGAGGACCATCCAAGGAACATCCCTGTAAAGTTTCATCAAAAATGGCCTGGTGGTTTAGGAGGAGATGGTGTTTAAAGGAAAGTGTGGACGGACATACGACGGGCGGTGAATGATCACAATAGTTCACCCTGAGCCTTTGGCTCAGGTGCGCCAAAAACACATTCTGCTGCATACATCTTAACAATTCTTATCAGAGACAGTTAGTTCTGCATGTTTGAATCAAAATTATTTCTACAATGTAGAATTTGATTTAACTCTGATTTTCCAGAACTTCAGAATATACCTAGAAAATTCAGCAAATATGAAAGATAAGGTTGTGTGCTTGATTTTTTTGCTAGACTGAATTAAAAAGTATGGACCTCGCACAATATTTCATAAATGGGAGTCTATGGGAAAATCATAACTTTCATTACATTTTCGCAAATAGAAATTTTTCTACAATGTAGATTTTGATGAAACTTCTCACGGTTGTAAATAAAGACATGGCCTATGATCTGATGAAATAAAATGTATAGGTCCTTGTGCTTATTTTTGAGATATTTGACCATGATTAAAGTAAACCAGACATTTCAAGCTAATTTCAAGACATTATTTTGATTTTTTTTTTTTTTTTTTTTTTTTGATTTAACGTCGCACCGACACATGATAGGTCATATGGCGACTTTCCAGCTTTAATGGTGGAGGAAGACCCCAGGTGCCCCACCTGGGTAGAACCACCGACCTTCCGTAAGCCAGCTGGATGGCATTATTTTGAATTATTTAACGTGTGATAAGTTTTAATATCATATTTTGACTTCAGAAATATAGCAACATTGCCATAGAATAAATTTATTCACAGGTTGCTATTAATTTATAAAATGATTTTCCTTTCCGTACTCAGAATCCAGTCTTTTTTTCAATGTTTTCTGGAAAAATGACGTTACGCCATCACTTCCGGTTTATCAAACGTGCAGAACTACCTTAATATGGAAATTAACAGCACTACAGTGTTTAATCCAAACTATAAATATAGCAACAGTTCTGTTTTTCTTAACAAGAACAACAACAAGTGGGCCATGATGGCCCTATATCGCTCACCTGTTATCATTGCACTTGAGGAAGGTCCTCAGAAAAAATATCTAAGTCCAAAGGACAGGAACAACAAAGCGAAGAAATTTAACCAAAAAGAAAAAAAAATTCTTACAAGGTATAGATATGTCAAAATACACCTACAAATTGGAGGTACCATCCATGTTGTACCACAGAAAAGTGGTCTCAGTTTTTCCCTACGGCCATTAATAAAAAAGTAACTAAAAATAAGCTATTTATAGTAATGTAAAAGGGAAGTAATTAAAAAAAAAATAAATATTGTAAGTGAACAAAAGAAGGATCTGCCAAATAAATCTGTTGACATAAATGAAATTTCAGATCAGTATCTTCATTAGTTATGGAGATATACCCATTTTAATTTGAAATAAAGCGAGGTAATTTGACATAAAATCAGTTCATAGTTATCTACCCTGATTGTCTCAGTCCAACTAATAACAATAATGAAATTTCAAATAGGTCCTAGAAGTACTTACTGATATAAATCCATTTTGATTACAATCAGGGGAGGTAATCAGATATAAAATAACTCTGGAACCTACGATTGGATCTGATTTGTCATGGAATCCAAGATTTATTGTTGTTGAAGATATTTTGGAAGTTTGTATCAAATAAAACCATAAATGAAGTCTCTATATGGCTGCAAAAGCCAAAATAGCCAATTTTGGACCTTTAAGGGGCCATAACTCTGGATCTCATGATGGAATCTGGCCAGCTGTAGAAAGGAAGCAAGATCTTGTGGTGATACAAGTTGTGTGCAACTTTGGTTAAAATCAAATCATAAATGAAGCTGCTATTGTGCAGACAAGGTCAAAATAGCTAATTTTGGCCCTTTCAGGGGCCATAACTCTGGAACCCATTAAGGGAGCTGGCCGATTCAAGAAAGTAACCGAGATCTTATGGTGACACAAGTTTTGTGCAAGTTTGATTAAATTCAAATCATAAATGAAGCTGCTATTGTGCAGACAAGGTCAAAATAGCTAATTCTGGCCCTTTCAGGGGCCATCACTCTGGAACCCATAATGGAATCTCGCCAGTTCAAGAAAGGAACCAAGATCTTATGGTAATACAAGTTGTGTGCAAGTTTGGTTAAAATAAAATCATAAATGAAGCTGCTATTGTGCAGACAAGGTCAAAATAGCTAATTCTCGGCCTTTCAGGGGCCATAACTCTGGAACCCATAATGGAATCTGGCCAGTTCAAGAAAGGAACCGTGATCTTATGGTGATACAAGTTGTGTGCCAGTTTGGTTAAAATCAAATCATAAATGAAGCTGCTATTGTGCAGACAATGTCAAAATAGCTAATTTTGGCCCTTTCAGGGGCCATAACTCTGGAACCCATAATGGGATCTGGCCAGTTCAAGAAAGGAACCGTGATCTTATGGTGATACAAGTTGTGTGCAAGTTTGGTTAAAATAAAATCATAAATGAAACCACTATCGTGCAGACAAGAAATTGTCGACGGACGCACGCACGCCCGCACGGACGGACTGACGACGGACGAAGGGTGATCACAAAAGCTCACCTTGTCACTATGTGACAGGTGAGCTAAAAATGATATGATAAAATTTATGCTCCCTAAAAATATTTTACATAATAATAAAGGATGTAGGTTACCTTGTTACCAGGGGAAAATTCAAATTAGTTGAACCGCAACAATTTTTTGTATTTCGTGTAATTTAATGTTTTAACTGCTACAACCTTAACTTCGTTTATCTATGTCCCTCCAGGTACAATTTTTATCCAGATTTGAAGTACATGACCCTCCAAAGGTATTTTATATTGAAAGTAGAAGAAAAATACGGATATTTAACACTTTTCGGTGCATTTTGGTTTCATTGTTATCCGTAGAAGTCTGCATAATTGATAATTTTACTAGTATGCGCATTAGCTTTCCAATTTAAGCTTAAAATATATATGTAGCAGGGTTCGTGTTTCCACGGTAACGCAGTTTCTCTCGTTTTTAAACAACTATGTATGAAAACGTATTGTCGACAGCTTCAGGGGTAATATTATTAGCGAAATACCAAGCGCTTTACATGGTACCCTATTTTTCTTAAAGTTTAAAGTCACCATGGCAACAGAGATGTTTAAAATAGCTTCTATCTTGCTTTTTAATCGTAATTTTCTTATAAAAATATTCAATAAAATTATCTTTGTAAATGTAGTTTTAAAACATCTTATTTCTAATGTAAGTAATATTTTCGAATTATTTTCTGTTGTTCAAACAAATTTCACAGCTTAAAGTACTTGCAGCAATGCCCCTTGTTCGACATTTTTATGGAAAAGCTTTTCTGCATGCCCCTATTATTCTCAAGGATATTGTTAAAATGAAAATAAAAAGCCGAAGCTGTGTTCCTTAAATAGACCAGCATCAATGCTTTTGAATTTTACATTTAGATATATAGGTCAAGGGCTTTGTTTCCCTGGAAACATCAATTTAATTCAAGAAACCACAATTTTCTTCTGAAATTTTAACAAATTTAGAGCTTAGTTTTAGTATATATATAACAACTTATTAACAGAAAATATCGATCAGTTATAACATTGACAACAAGCAAATTTGATGAACTGGTATGCCCTGCCGAAAGGGCTTGAGGTGAGGAATGGCAAAAACATTTATCTGGCAAAAATTTAAGGATGTTACTAAGAAGCAAATAATTTCATTAGTCAAAATCATTTTAACAGAAAATGATTGCTTTTTTTTGGGGGGTGGGGGGAGGGAGGGGGGCAGCTGGGGTGGCCGGGTGAGGGTACAAAATTTCACGTCGATTATAAATATTGATGGAAAATTAAAAATAAAATAATAATAATAAAAATAAAATAAAATGGGTGGGGAATGGGGATGCATGATGATCGGGGTGGTGGGCAAGACTGAGTGGAAAGTAAGGTGGGGGAATGGTACATTTGCATGCTAATAAATTTTCATGGAAGGTTTGAAAAAAAAATTACAAGGAATGATTTTTTTTTTTAAGGGGGTGAGAGGGGGGGAAGGGGAGGGTGTGTGACCAAGGCAAGGTGGTGGCAAGGTGTGGGTACAAAACTTCACATGTTTATAATAAATGTTTATGGAAAAGAATGAAAGAAGTTTAATGAAAACACCCCAGTGGTGTTTTTGCCACTGACCGTTCCAAGGCGGTGCCCCACTGTGTTCCTTTGTTTGTTCGTTTTGTCCTGGTGTGTTGGCTTTGTGTGTGTGTGTGTGTGTTGGCTTTGTGTGTGTGTGTGTGTGTGTGTGTGTGTGTGTGTGTGTGTGTGTGTGTGTGTGTGTGTGTGTGTGTGTGTGTGGTGCGCGCGTCTGCGTGCTGTGGGTTTCGTTTTGAGGAGGCTGCGTTTTTGGTGCGTGGCATTCCCTGTTTGATATTTGTCTTTGTTTTTTAATGAAATTCTACTAATTGGTTGGTTTGTTAAGTACAAATCTGTAGATTTTTAAACAAATAAAGGACAATAACTCTATGGAAAATTGACCAATTGAAAAACAAAATGACAGACATCATCGAAGTATGTTGGTTCATATTTATTTCAAGTTTCATGAAATTCTACCAGCTTGTTAGTTGAGAAATGGCTACAGACGTGGATTTTTCATTAAATCAAAGGCAATAACCCTAAGGGAAATTGACCAATCCAAAAAAAAACTTAACGGGCATCATCACAGTATGTTGGTGCATGTTTATTTCAAGTTTTATGAAATTCTACCTGATAGTTATAGAGAAATGGCTGCGGACGGACATTTTTGGGCATTTTTCATTAAATCAAGGGCAATAACTCTAAGGGAAATTGACCAATCCAAAAAACAAGAGGGCCATGATGGCCCTGTATCGCTCACCTGAGTACCATTGCTCAAAATGGTATGATCGTTTCAAACCAATCTCATTAGCAGCTGTTAAAGTGTATTCATTTAGACAAAAAAACAAGGGAGGTAATTTGTCATAAATTCAGTCAATATGTATCCTCACTGATTTTCCAAGTCCATCTGTTGACATAAATGAAATTTCAGATCAGTATCTTCATTAGTTACGGAGATATACCATTTCAATTTGAAATAAATGGAGGTAATTTGACATAAAATTAGTCCATAGTTATCTACCCTGATTGTATCAGTCCAACTAATGACAATAATGAAATTTCAAATAAGTCCTATAAGTACTTACTGATATAAATCCATTTTGATTACAATCAGGGGAGATAATCAGATATAAAACAACTCTGGAACCTACCATTGCATCTGACAGATTTGTCATGGAATCCAAGATTTATTGTTGTTGAAGATATTTTGGAAGTTTGTATCTAATCAAACCATAAATGAAGTTTCTATATGACTGCATAAGCCAAAACAGCAACTTCTGGACCTTTAAGGGGTCATAACTCTATAACCCATGATGAAATCTGGCCAGTTCAAAAAAGAAACCAAGATCTTGTGGTGATACAAGTTGTGTAGAAGTTTGGTTAAAATCAATTCATAAATGAAGCTGCTATTGTGCAGACAATGTCAAAATAGCTAATTCTGGCCCTTTCAGGGGCCATAACTCTGGAACCCATTTTGGAATCTGGCCAGTTCAAGAAAGGAACCAAGATCTTATGGTGACACAAGTTTTGTGCAAGTTCGATTAAATTCAAATCATAACTGAAGCTGCTATTGTGCAGACAAGGTCAAAATAGCTAATTTTGGACCTTTCAGGAACCATTACTCTGGAACCCATAAAGGAATCTGGCTAGTTCAAGAAAGGAACCAAGATCTTATGGTGTTACAAGTTGTGTGCAGGTTTGGTTAAAATAAAATCATAAATGAAGCTGCTACTGTGCAGATAAGGTCAAAATAGCTAATTCTGGCCCTTTCAGGGGCCATAACTCTGGGACCCATAGCGAAATCTGGCCAGTTCAAGAAAGGAACCAAGATCTTATGGCAATACAAGTTGTGTGCAAGTTTGGTAAAAATCAAATCATAAATAAAGCTGCTATTGTGCAGACAAGGTCAAAATAGCTAATTTTGGCCCTTTCAGGGGACATAACTCTGGAACCCAAAATAGAAACTGGCCAGTTCAAGAAAGGAACTGAGATCTTATGATGATACAAGTTGTGTGCAAGTTTGGTTAAAATAAAATCATAAATGAAACCACTATCATGCAGACAAGATATTGTTGATGGACAGATGCACGCACGCACAGACGACGAGTGATCACAAAAGCTCACCTTATCACTATGTGACAGGTGAGTTAAAAAATTGACGGGCATCATCGCAGTATGTTGGTTCATGTTATTTCAAATTTCATGAAATTCTACCTGCTAGTTATTGAGAAATGGCTGCAGACGGACATTTTTGAGCAATTTTCAGCAAATAAAGGGCAATAACTCTAAGGGAAATTGACCAATCCAAAAAAGAACTTGACGGGCATCATCGCAGTATGTTGGTTCTTGTTTATTTCAAGTTTCATGAAATTCTACTACCTAGTTACTGATAAATGGCTGCGGACAGATGGACGGACGGACAACGCCATTTCAATACCCCCCTCCAGATTTCATCGGCGGGGGAAAAAAATCTGTAACAAGAGGGTCATGATGACCCTGGATCGCTCACCTGAGTAATATGAGCCAAATGTTTCAAATGGCAAACTGATGCTAAAATATAAATAAAGTAGGTCAGTAGGTCACATTTATGGTCACTGAAATTCAGTTTTAAGATCTGTGTGCTGAACTGTACATGTCATCCAAATTTCAAGGTTGTACTGTATAGCGGGTTAATTCTACGTTGTTTTTTTTCTGCTAAATCTACGGGTCGAGGTTGTCACGCAGAAATAAATTCTGCACATTTAAACTTTCAGCAGAATTTTTTGACGCAGGAATAAACTTTGATATTTCACTTAATATGATGACCCGTTATCTTTATCCCGCGAGTTTTTCGTCTGCTGTCAAGTTATTCACATGGTATCGATTGTTGTTGATTGCTTTTGTTATTGTATCAATCTATTGTCCACGAATGAATGGTTACCGTTTCGGGCTTGTAATCTTTAAAAGAGTATTTCACAAAATACTTTAGGTTTATGAAAAGTTAAACAAACTAATAAATGTGTGTTGTAACTGTTGTAACTGAATGGACTGTGTATGGACTATGTGCTAGATTTTGCATTTGTATATATTTGTAAATAAATCGTAAATTTTTCTACCAGCAGTATTGCAATTTATAAAAATGTCTTTCAAAATGACTTACCGGTACTAGACCTACAGTACATATTTTTAACTCTGATTTTTTATCATGCACGGTAATAAAAAGAAATCAGATTTAAACATAAATCAGTTGCCCCAACTTCACTGTCCTAGATTTCAACCTAGATAATGCCACCAAGACATACCAGTAACTGACGAGAACGATATGCATTTGAGTCGTTAATCAGGGGTCACACTGGGAATTTTTTTCTCTGAGCCACTGCTTTTTCCGAAGATAAAGTTATGAGGCCAACAACGGCGAAGCGCATAGCATTGATGTTCTTGTAGGACTACATTATATGTACCAAAGTACTCATACTACTCAAGAAATTAATGTAGTTATTACATATTACATATTTTCTTAGTAACCCTTTAAAAAGCTATTTAGAAAATCACTTTGTGTTAATTTCTAAAATTATTATTTTTATAAACATCTCCATTTAATAAAAAAATTCTGAAAATCACATTTAATAAAAAAATTGTTCAAAAAAACAGTGTCTTATTTTGCACATTGCCTGTAAGTGGGTGGGGTTCGATGCCTTCGCATGTTTTATTCTCGAAAAATACTTCAAAATAAGAGCTCCTTTTGCAACAGTTGTCATATTTTTCTTAAATGTAGACTTTTTCTTGGCTTTTTATTAAGGCTGCACTAAAAAATCTCGTCAGAAATGACAGAAATATCCGAAAATCAAGGTCGCGAAAACGGGTGACAAATTCGGAAAACGTAAGTTGGAATTAAATATTTGATAAAATACCTATGTTTTATTGCTTTTCTATCATCATAGCTATTCAATACTTACAATTTCTGCTTGTCTAAAGCATTTTTATTTGTTTTTGCCCAAACTAACCCTCGGCAATCATAGAAAATTTGTCTAACGGCCGACTGCTCATAAAATCGTATCAAGTGCACAAATTGATGATTATAATTATCCAGTTTGTTATTCAATAATCTAATTATCGCCAATTAACTGCCTGATCAAATAAAAAATATGCAAATTGGCTCCCTCCCTTTCAATAACGGATGTTGTGTCTACACAGATTATCGATTTTTCACACCTTTTGGTTCGTAAAACTGGCAATATTTGTAGTTTTGCAGACAGACATAGCTTCGGGCCATTTTCGCCAATTAGAAAATTTTGGAGCCACATTTAATTTTTTGTCGCAAATGGCTCAAGTGGCGATCGACAGCGTGACCCCTGGTTAATTATGATGTAGTAAATGCGGTAGCTATTTCCCATGCACAGAATTTACTTCCAGTTTATGCAAACCGCAAAAATTAATTCCTGCTTTCCTTGAAGGTTGCAGAAATTTAAAGCGCAGAAATAAACTAGGCCCACTTAAGGACGAAACCTCAGACTTTTTTGCCCGCAGCATTAACCCGCTATACAGTATCTTAAAAAACAAGAAAGTAGCTCAGTAGGTCAAGGTCACAGTCAGGTGATCCCAAAATCACTTGGGGTCATCAGGTAATTATCATTAACAGGCTAGGAACTATAAATATTTTTAAGTACTTTTTCCTATATAACTCATATAACAATTGACCCCCAGGGCCGGGCCTCTTTTAACCCCAGAGGTATAATTTGAACAATCTTGTAAGAGATCCACTAGGCAATGCTACACATCAAATATCAAAGGCCTAGGCCTTGAATTTTAGGACAAGAAGATTTTTAAATTTTTTCCCTATATAAGTCTATGTTAAACTTGGGACCCCCAGGGCAGGGCCTCTTATCATCCCTTGGGCATAATCTGAACAATTTTGGTACAGGAACACTTAGGCAAGACAACATACCAAATATCAAAAGCCTATGCCTTGCAGTTTCAAGCAAGAATATTTTTAAATCTTTTTCCTATATAAGTCTATGCAAAACTTGAGACACCCAGGGCAGGGCCTCTTTTTACCCTGGGGTAATAATTTGAACAATTTTGACAGAGGACCACAAGGCAATGCAAAATACCAAATATCAAAAGCCCAGGCATTGCAGTTGCAGACAAGAAGATTTTTTAAAAACTTTCCTATATAAGTCTATGTAAAACTTGAGACCCCCCGGGACCCCCGGGGTGGGCCTCTTTTCACCCCAGGGGCATAATTTGAACAGTTTTCATAGAGGACCATTAGATGATGTCACATGCCAAATATCAAGGCTCTTGGCCTTGCAGTTTTGGACAAGAAGATTTTTTAAAGTTTTTCCTTTCGACTGCCATGGCAACTAGTTTTGCATGGAATTCAATTCTTTGAACACTTTTGGAAGGGGACCACCCAAGGATCATTCCTGTGAAGTTTGGTGAAATTCTGCCAAGTGGTTTTCAAGAAAACGATTTTTTTAGAAACTGTTGACAGATGGACTACGCACAATGGACATTGAGCAGTCACAAAAGCTAACCATGAGCCTTTGGCTCAGGTGAGCTAACAAAACTCCAGGTCTTGCAACAGCTTGACTTTCATGTGAAACAAAATGCATGGAAGTGCATGGAACAGAAGTCTTACACAAAGATTCTAACATGATTTCAAGGGCAATAACTATACCATATGTAAAACTTCTTGCAATCTTTCTTCCACTCATACTGCAAAACTCACTGCATAAAATTTAATGGAGACTCAATAATTAATATAAAGTAAAATGTAAGTAAAGTAAAGTGATTATATATATAAACACGTCCTAGCCTACACTCTTTGCTAAAATCAATCATTAAAATCTTACAGCCAAAATGTTTACATATCCAGTCTAAGATATGACAAGAATTTCTGGTAATATATCTTTATCTCTCTTATCACTTGATACTTTTGACACAGATTCAAGCTATTGTCCAATATCTTCATCCACATTGGAGTCATTCAACACTTCAGTGACAGCTCCAGCCTCCTTAGATGTGCATAGTTTCACTATCTGGCATTGAAATAGTCAAGCACAATGTCTCCTGTGACAGCTTTTAAAAAACACTATTTTTTTGTGTGTTGTTTGTTTTTGTTTGTTGCACAATGGTTCTAGTTTATTGTATGGTTACAAACATTTTACACACATCTTGATTTATAAGCATGGCAGAGGACAGCTCAGGATGAGTTTTGTCCATCCTTTTAGCTACTGTCTGTGTATCTGTATCTGTCTGTAATCTTTTATCTTCAGGGCTGCAAGTTTCAGTTAGCTTTAATGTTCATGATAAGAGAAATAAATAATTGTGTATCAAAATATTAAATAAGTATAATTCTAAGCAAAAAGGGGGCATAATTAATGAAATATAGGTGCAGGAGTGGTGCATCTTGTGCTATATGATGTGGAACAATTGTTTTAAGTTTGAATAAAATACATTTAGTAATATCAGAGATAGAGTGAAAGTGCCCCAAAACTTTAACCTGAAATTCTAAGTAAAAGTAAGGGGGATAATTCAGAAAATATTGGTGTGAGAGTTATGGCCTTTGTGCCATATGATGTGGGTGATGAAGTGGAATAACTATTTGACTATTTTAAGTTTGAAACAAATCCATCAAGTAATTACAAAGATAAGGACAAAAAAAAGAAAGTGTTAAAAAGACTTTAACCAAGGTGGGGACACGGAATGACGCCGCCACCGGGGTGAGTAAAATAGCTATCCAAATACTTGGTATATTCAAGCTAAAAATAATGTATTCCCAGCATACCAAAACTAGATGTTTGCTATTTTTCAGCTGCCGTTTGGGTCTCAAAAATGTGATAGGTTTAGAATCCCAAAACTGAAGGTTTGCTATTTTTAAGCTGCCCTTTAGGTCTCAAAACTGAAGTTTTTTTATCGACATAATTTAAGCTCACAATCACACAATTTTACAGATAAAATCCAAAACTTTATGTTATCTTTTATTCTACTCTTATATATATATTCACTTCAAAATACTAACAGAATACATTATACTATTTTAACAACACAATTATATATATGACATATCAATATCACTTTTCTGTTTCATAACTGATGTCTTCTTATCCAGATATCACAATGAATACAAATCACTGAGTTGTCTCCACTTAACCATAGACACTTTATAAAAATACTAAAAGCATAGTTTCGTATTTCAACAAGTAACACATCATTTATGCGGTCTTCACTTACGAGTGTATACATTACACGCTGACTTTCCCTCTCTAATAAGTTCATGAGATGAAGAGAATGTTAACATATAGAGTGACTGTTCATTTTCACAGACATAAAGTTCTGAATGGTTTCCAGAGCCATGTTACTCCTGCTGTCAGCCTGTATCTTCCTCAGTATGCTGAAGGACGGCTCTGGATCAGAATTCGGTGCGGTAGTGACAGGAGAAGTAAAGCCATCTTACTCAGTTTAAGACACCTCTCCTTTCCAGTGTGGAGCTTTATTTCAAAAATAGATACCCAGTATGTCTCTATATGATCTGGTTTGGGCAGTTCAGTCTCAAGAGTAAGAAGAACCACTGACAAACCGGACAAACAGATGGCAACTGCAACAGAAAGATTGATATTTAGCAATTATGTTTCAGTTAAAGAAATTGAATAATCAAGTAAAATAATGTATACCAAGAGCCTCGACAAGCGGGGCAATATATGCTCGAAGGGTTACATCAGAGGATGGGGGCAAATTTATAAAATTTGACTGTTGAAGCCCAAAGGACAAGAACAACAAAGGGAAGAAACTCCAGAAACATTCTAAGTCAACACAAAATCCTTAGCAGGTACAGGTAATGTCAAAATAGACTTTAAAATTGGAGATACCATACATATTGTACTACAGGAAAGTGGTCTCAGTTTTTCCCTACGGCCAATAATAAAAGTTTCAAAATAAGCTATTTATAGTAATAAAAAAGTGAAGTTATTAAAAAAACAACAGGGTCATGATGACCCTGGATCGCTCACCCGAGTAATATGAGCTACATGTTTCAAATGTCAAACTGATGATTTTTAAAAAAAAATTTGGAAGATTTTCCAATGTACAATCAGGTAACCCCTGGGGCGTGGCCAATTTTACCCCGGGGGTGATGATTTGAACAAAGTTTGTAGAAGTCTACGAGGCAATGTTATAAATCAAATATCTAAGACCTAGGCCTTCTGGTTTATTTTTAGCAAATTTATGAAGATTTCCATATGTACAATCAAGTAACCCCTTCGGCTGGGACAATATGGCCCTGGGGGTCAAGATCTGAACAAATTTTGTAGAGGTCCACTAGGCAATGCTACATGTCAAATATCTAAGCTCTAGGCCTTCTGGTTTATTTTTAGAAAATTTTGAAGATTTTTCTATGTACAATCAAGTAACCCCATGGGACGGAGTCAATTTGACCCCGGGGGCCATGATTTGAATAAATTTTGTAGAATTCTACTAGGCAATGCTACATATCAAATATCTAAGATCTAGGCCTTCTGGTTTATTTTAAGAAAATTTTTGAAGATTTTTGTAGAATTCTACTAGGCAATGCTACATATCAAATATCTAAGATCTAGGCCTTCTGGTTTATTTTAAGAATATTTTTGAAGATTTTCCTATATAAAATCAAGTGACCCCTGGGGCGGGGCCAATTTTGAACCGGGGGTCATGATTTGAACAAATTTTGTAGAGGTCTACTAGGCAATACTACATGTCAAATATCTAAGCTCTAGGCCTTCTGATTTATTTTTAGAAAATTTTGAAGAATTTTCTATGTACAATCAAGTAACCCCATGGGATGGGGTCAATTTGACCTCGGGGGTCATGATTTGAACAAATTTTGTAGAAGTCTATTAGGCAATGCTACATGTCAAATATCTAAGATCTAGGCTTTCTGGTTTAGTTTTTGAAAATTTTTGAAGATTTTCCTATATAAAATCAAGTGACCCCTGGGGCGGGGTCAATTTTGAACCGGGGGTCATGATTTGAACAAATTTTGTAGAGGTCCACTAGGCAATGCTACATGTCAAATATCTAAGCTCTAGGCCTTCTGGTTTATTTTTTAAATTTGTTTGAAGATTTTCCCATAGAAATCTATGTAAAATCAAGTGACCCCTGGGGCGGGGTCAATTTCGACCCCAGGATCATGATTTGAACAACTTTAGTAGAGGTCCACTAGGCAATGCTACATGTCAAGTAACTAAGCTCTAGGACTTCTGGTTTCTGAGAAGAAGATTTTCCTATGTAAAATCAAGTGATCCCTGGGGCGGAGTAAATTTTGACCTAGGGGTCATAATTTGAATAAAATTGGTAGAGGTCCACTAGGCAATGCTTCACACCAAATATCTAAGCTCTAGGGCTTCTGGTTTTTGAGAAGAAGATTTTTAAAGTTTTTCCTTTCGGTTGCCATGGCAACCAGAGTTCTGCATGGAATTCAATTCTTTGAATAATTTTTACAGAGCTTCACCCAAGGAACATTCCTGTGAAGTTTGGATGAAATTGGCCTAGCGGTTTATGAGGAGATGTTGTTTAAAGTAAAAGTTTACGGACGGACGCCGGACAGTGAACGATCAGAATAGCTCATCCTGAGCCTTTGGCTCTAGTGACCTAAAAATATTGTAAGTGAACAAAAAAGGGATCTGCCAAATAAAAACAAGAGCCATGCAATGCAAAGCAATATACACAAAACAAAGTCATATATGACCTTTGACCCCTAAGTGTGAGCTTTACCTTTATGCTAAACATCCAAAACATGTGCTCTACATGTAGGTGGTCTTTTTGTGGTGAACATTTGTGTCAAGTTTGTTTGAAAACATTTCAAGGGGTTCAAGAATTAAAGACCTGACACAAAATTGCTAACAGACGAAGTGACACCAAGGGTAAAACATAATACATCCCTTCAGGCGTATAAAAAATGTTTGTTCCACCTTCACTGCATCCCCTTCCAGGAAATGTCAAAATGTTGCTGCTTTATCAAAAGTAGCTGCACTTTTTAATGAAATACCTCTCTGGAAAAACTGTTGATAGACTGTTTAATATATTTTGCTGCTTAACCCTCAACATGCTGGACACAATTGATTCTGCCTTTGTGACCAGTGTAGATCATGATCAGCCAGCACATTCATGCAGTCTGACTATG